>NW_019235321.1:979179-989022 GCF_002742605.1 Olea europaea var. sylvestris
TCGACCGGTCGTAGTTTGGTTGGCACTGCACAGCCTTCAGTATTTCTATCATAACTTCTTCTCCCGATATCCGATTGAGGTAATTCAAAGTACATTGGAAAGCTAAATCAAAGCGCTACAACTTTTATTCAGTCAATCAATATAGATTGATCTAAAATCTGATTCAAATCCAATATAGTACCTATGGGTACATAAGAAATGTATTGCACTTAAAAGCCGAGTACTCTACCGTTGAGTTAGCAACCCGAAGAAAATATAAAAAATTTAAACATAATTTAAATATTGAAATTAAAGGGTGTCCAATAACTCTCAAGGAGTTTATGCCACCTGAGTTAATGGACATCCCAGGCATTGAAAGCCTGTCATGTCAAGATATCATTTTCCAAATCGAATGTTTCCTATGTCGAAAATGGGTCTCAAATGAGACTAAAAATCTGAAGTATACTTTAGTCATCCAATATTCAAGTCTTAGTGTCACTAAGGTGTCTAGAATTATTTGGGATTCTACATCATGGGCCCAAAAAGGACACCGTATGTGAAAGTTATGCCAATTTCTTCGAACGTCAACAATTAATCGTTCCATGTTCACAAGCGCCTGTTCTTCCACATAAATTCAAACTGCCAAAATCAATCATACATCATGACGAAGCTGCAAGTTCAATCTAAATTGTCGTGAGATTTTCGAAATGTGGGAAGTTATGGGCCCAAAACGAACATCGTATGCGAAAGTTATACCAATTTCTTCGAACGTCGACAATCCAAGCGTTCCATGTACGCAAGCGCCTATTCTTCCACACGAATTCAAACTGCTAAAATCTATCACATGTCATGGAGAAGCTATGAGTTCATTCAGAATCATCATGAGCTTTTCGAAATGGGGTTATGGGCCAAAAATGGATATCGTATGCGAAAGTTATGCCAATCTCTTCGAATGTCGACAATCTAAGCATTCCATGTACGCATGCGCTTGTTCTTCGTCACGAATTCAAACTACCAAAATCCATCATACGTCACAGTGAAGCTGTGAGTTCATTTAGAATCGTAGAAAGCCTTTCGAAATGTTGGGAGTTATGGGCTAGAAATGGACACCGTATGCGAAAGTTATGCCAATTTCTTTGAATGTCGACAATCCAAGCGTTCCATGTACGCAAGCGCCTGTTCTTCCACACAAATTCAAGCTACCAAAATCCATCATATGCCACGATGAAGCTATGAGTTCACTTAGAATTGTCACGAGCTTTCCGAAATGTGGGAAGTTATAGGTCGAAAATGGAAACCGCATGTAAAAGTTATGCCAATTTCTTCGAACGTCGACAATCCAAGCGTTCCTTGTATGCAAACGCTTGTTCTTCCGCACGAATTTAAACTACGAAAATCCATCATACGTCAGGCTGAAGCTATGAGTTCATTAAGAATCATCGCGAGCCTTCCGAAATGTGGGGGGCTATGGGCCCAAAATGGACACCGTATGCGAAAGTTATGCCAATTTCTCTCGAACGTTGACAATCCAAGCATTCCATGTACGCAAACGCCTGTTCTTCCACACGAACTCAAACTGCCAAAATCCATCATACATCACGATGAAGCTATGAGTTCATTCAGAATTGTCGTGAGCTTTCTGAAATGTAGGGGATTATGGGCCTAAAATAGACACCGTATGCGAAAGCTATGCCAGTGTCCTCGAACATCAAAAATTCAAGCATTTCATGTACGCAAGCGCCTATTCTTCCACACGAATTCAAACTGCCAAAATCCATAATACGTCACAATGAAGCCGTGTGTTCATTTAGAATCATCGTGAGATTTTCAAAATATGGGGGTTATAGGCCTAAAACGGACATTGTATGCAAAAGTTATGCCAATTTCTTCGAACGTCAACAATATAAGCTTTCCATGTATGTAAGCGCTTATTCTTCCACACTAATTCAAACTGCCATGATCCATCATGCATCATGACAAAACTGTTTGTTCATTTAGAATCGTTGAATTGGGTTATGGGCCCAAAACGGACACCGTATATGTAAGTTATGCCAATTTCTTCGAATGTTGACAATCCAAGCGTTCCATGTACGCAAGCGTCTATTCTTCCACACGAATTCAAACTGCCAAAATCCATCATACGTCACGATGAAGCTGTAAGTTCATTCTAAATTGTCATGAGCTTTCCGAAATGCGGGGAGTTATGGGTCCAAAACGGACACCATATGCGAAAGTTATGCCAATTTCTTCGAATGTTAACAACCCAAGCGTTCCATGTAGTCAAACGCCTATTTTTCCACACGAAACCAAACTGCCAAAATCCATCGTATGTTACGGCAAAGTTTTGAGTTCATTTAGAATTGTCACGAGCCTTTCAAAATGTGGGGGATTATGGGCCCAAAATGGACACCGTATGCGAAGGTTATGCCAATTTCTTCGAACATCGACAATCCAAGCGTTCCATATACGCAGGCACCTATTCTTTCCTAGGAATTCAAACTGTCAAAATCCATGACACGTCCTGGCGTAGCAATGAGTTCCTTCAGAATCATCGTGAGATTTTCAAAATGTAGGAGTTTATGGGCCCAAAATGGACATCGTATGCGAAAATTATGCCAATTTCTTCGACTTCGACAATCCAAGCATTCTATGTACGTAAGAACCTATTTTTCCACATGAATTCAAATTCCTAAAATCCATCATATGTCATGGCGAAGCTATGAGTTCATTTCGAATCATCATGACCTTTTCGAAATGGTGTTATGGGCCCAAAACGGACACTGTATGCAAAAGTTATACAAATTTCTTCGAACGTCAAAAATCCAAATGTTCCATGTACGCAAGCGCCTATTCTTCCACACAAATTCAAACTACCAAAATCCATCATACGTCATGGTAAAGCTACGAGTTCATTCAGAATTGTTGTGAGCTTTCTAAAATGTGGGGAGTTATGGCCCTAAAACGGACATCGTATGCGTAAGTTATGCCAATTTCTTTGAACGTCGACAATCCAAACGTTCTATGGACGCAAGCGCCCGATCTTCCACACAAATTCAAAGTTCTAAAATCGATCATACATCATGGTGGTTCATTTAGAATCATTGTGAGCTTTTTAAAATGGGTTTATGGGCCCAAAATAGACACCGTATGCGAAAGTTATGCTAATTTCATCGAACGTCGACAATCCAAGCATTCCATGTATGCAAGCGCCTATTCTTTCACACGAATTCAAACTTTCAAAATCCATCATACGTTATGATGAACCAATCTGTTCATTCAGAATCATCGTGAACTTTCTGAAATGGGGTTGTGGGCCCAAAATGGACACCGTATGCAAAAGTTATACTAATTTCTTTAAACGTTGACAATCCAAGCGTTCCATGTACGCAAGCGTCTGTTCTTCCACGCGAATTCAAAGTACCAAAATCTATCATACATCATGATGAAGTTGCGAGTTCATTTAGAATTGTCATGAGCTTTCTGCAATGTGGGGAGTTATGGGCCCAAAACGAACACCGTACGCAAAAGTTATGCCATTTTCTTCGAACGTCGAAAATCCAAGCATTCCATGTACGCAAGCGTCTATTCTTCCACACAAATTCAAAGTGCCGAAATCCATCATATATCATGGTGAAGTTGTGAATCCATTTAGAATCATCATGAGCTTTCTAAAATGTGGGGAGTTATGGGTCCAAAACAAACACCGCATGCAAAAGTTATGCCAATTTCTTCGAAAGTCGAAAATCCAAGCATTCCATGTATGCAAGCACCTGTTCTTCCACACGAATTCAAATTGCCAAAATCCATCGCACATTATGGCGAAGCTACCAGTTCATTTAGAATCATTGTAAGCTTTCCGAAATGTGGGGTTATGGGCCAAAAATGGACACCGTATGTGTAACGACCCAAAATTTAAAGATTTGGAATCGTTACTAAAACATTTATTTCATAATTAAATAAATTATGTCAAACATTCTACATGAAAATCTTTCTAGTTCCATCTATAAAATAAATAAAGTCTATGGAAAACATAGTTAATTGAACCATGTTCCAAATATTAAACTTCAAATTTAACAAGAAGATAAAACTGAAATAACACAAAGAGAAATAAATAAATAAAACTTCCTAATCATGTTACTCAGAATTTATTTATCTTGAATTTCATAATTTCTGGCATTACAACTCCACCGCATCGCCCGCCAACCAACGACCCGTTCTAATCTGTGAGGAGTAGGGAAAATGGTGAGTATCTTTAAAATCCGGTAGGAGCTCATATCATATCATATCATATTGTTGTACCGGAATGGCCATATCATTCACATCATAACATATCATAATATAACTTTAACTTTCATGAGTATAAAATTCATCAGCATAAAAAAAATATTTACATGGGACATAAAAACACTGCACTTCACATCTTACCTTATTAGATCATTAAAATTTTTGGATGACAAAATCCAAGAAATCACGCTCCAAAAATCCTTCTCGCTGCTTCAAGAATTTATATTGTTTGAAATTGACTTCCTATTTTAAATTCCAATACCACAGGTATAAGTATCTATAAACCTTTTTTTTAAAGGTATAATGTAATATTCCTTTTACACTGCATAAATATGGAGTCTGTAATTTACCTGATTTCAACACTCGTCTTTCTCTACAACCGTGTGCTTATACATATGTCTTCTTTTGATATACATCTATAAATATATCCCACATGATCTAATCTAACAAAGTGGGTGTGTAGTTGAGGATACGTGTAGTAGTAGGATAGGAGAATGGATAAATTTGGGAAACAAACTTTTTGAAATAAAATAATTGACCAAATCTTGTCAACCAACTTTATCACTCAACAAGCAATACCTCCCCCACACGTGGCCATGAAATTGGAATCAATAAAGTCTCTCTCTCTCTCTCTCTCTCTCTCTCTTCTTATATATATTTATTATTATTAAAATATTCAACCCTAACTTAACAAAGATTCTTCATTCTTTTCACATGACTTGAGAGAAAATTTAAATTCATTAAATAATCAATTAAAATATAATTGTAAAGCTCTATCTTTCGACCTCGATAATTTGGGCTCCGCTAATCCAAATTAACTTTTTCTCGAGCCTAACATGCATGATTAATTACGACCTATCCAACGAGCCCAATATTCATATACTTATTATCGCTCCATTAGTATCTACATTTTAAGCCAAATGAAATCGAAATTTACTTTATATATACTTTAGTCCCCAAACTTTCAAAATATTAAAATATAGCATACATAAATTAAATTCTAATCTATGAAATTTTGTGACATTACAATCTCCCCTCCTTAAAATATTTTCGTCCTCGAAAATTTACCTTAGTTAATCGAAGAGCTCTGGATACTTGGTTCTAAGCTCTTCTTCCTTCTCCCATGTTGACTCTTCTCGTCCATGATTTCGCCATTGCACTTTGACTAGGGAAACTTCTCTATTTCTGAGTTGGTGTACTTTTCTTTCCAGAATCATCGTTGGGATTTCTTCATATGATAGATCTTTTTGTACCTCCAAAGTTTGATAACTTACCACATAATTGGGATCATGAACATATTTTCTGAGCATCGAAACATGGAATACATTATGCACTGCTGCAAGTTCAGGTGGTAAGGCAAGTCGATAAGCTACAACACCAATCCTTTCGAGAATCTCGAAAGGTCCAATATCGTGGTCTCAACTTCCCTTTCTTTCCAAATCTCAATACACCCTTCATTGGTGCTACCTTTAGAAAAACCTTGTCGCCCACTTGAAATTCTAAATCCTTTCTTCTACTGTCAGCATAACTTTTCTGACGGTCTTGTGTTGCCTTTATTCTTGTTCTAATTTTATCAACTGCCTCAACTGTTCGTTCAATGATTTCAGGACCCAAAATTCTGCTTTCCCCGACCTCGTCCCAATGGATAGGGGATCTGCACTTTCTACCATAAAGGGCTTCATATGGGGCCATACCTATAGTAGCTTGAAAACTATTGTTGTAAGCAAACTCTACTAAAGGTAGGTTTATTTCCCAACTCCCTCCAAGATCCAGAATACATGCTCTCAACATATCTTCCAGAGTTTGAATGGTTCTTTCTGATTGTCCATCTGTCTGAGGATGATAAGCAGTGCTAAACTTCAGTTTCGTCCCCATGGCTGTCTGCAAGCTTTTCCAAAACATAGATGTGAACCTTGGGTCTCTATCTGAAACAATGGTGACTGGAATTCCATGCAATCTGACTATCTCTTTGATGTATAACTGTGCGAGCTGTTCCATGTTGAAGTTTACTTTGATGGGTAGAAAATGGGCTGACTTTGTTAGACGATCCACCACTACCCAGATAGCATTGTGACTTTTTGCTGACCTCGGGAGGCCTACCACAAAGTCCATCGTTATGTGTTCCCACTTCCATTCTGGAATATCCAACGATTTCAGTAGCCCTGATGGCCTTTGATGTTCTGCCTTGACCTGTTGACAAATAATACATTTTTCAACGAATAGACCAATTCCTCTCTTCATGTTTCTCCACCAAAATGTATCTCAAAGATTTTGATACATTTTCGTACCACCAGGATGTGCCGAATACGGGGTAGAGTGAGCCTCTTCCAATATGTCATTCCTTATACTTTCAGCTTTAGGTACACACAAACTTCCTTTAAAAGTCAATACTTTATCTGCAGATACCTCAAATCCTATATGCTTGTTTGTACCAATCTCAGCTTTAATCTTCTGTAAAAACGGATCCTTATCTTGTGCTTCTTTAATTCGATCTCGAAGAGTGGGTTGAATCATAAATGCACTTATTCTTGCTGTAGTCTGAGTTGGCGGTGTGATAACTTCCAATCTTAGTTTCTCAAAGTCCCTTATCAAGTGTTCCTGCACCGTAGGTAAAACTGCTAACTGTGCTCCTGTCTTTCTGCTTAAGGCATCTACAACTACATTAGCCTTACCCGGATGGTAATGAATTGTGCAGTCATAATCTTTCACTAACTCCAACCATCTCCTCTGCCTCATATTCAGTTCCTTCTGTGTGAAAAAGTATTTGAGACTCTTGTGGTCTGTATAAATTTCACACTTCCCACCATATAGATAATGACGCCATATCTTTAAGGCGTGAACTACTGCTGTAAGCTCTAAATCGTGCGTTGGATAGTTTTGCTCATACTGTTTCAACTGTCTAGAGGCGTAAGCAACCACTTTTCCATACTGCATCAATACACAGCCTAAACCCTATTTGGAGGCATCACTGTAAACCACAAATCCATCCGAGCCCTCTGGTATCATCAATACTGGAGCTGAAACTAGCCTCTACTTGAGTTCTTGAAAACATTTTTCACATTTTTCTGTCCATTGAAACTTTACACCTTTTCTTGTTAACTGAGTCATTGGTCCTGCTATTTTTGAGAAGCCTTCAATGAATCTTCTGTAATAGCCAGCCAATCCCAAGAAACTGTGGACTTCACCCACACTGGTCAGACTTGGCCAATTTGTTACTGCTTCCACCTTAGCAGGATCTACTTCGATTCCTTGGGCGGTAACCACATGACCAAGGAAACCTACGCGATCAAGCCAAAATTCACACTTCTTGAATTTAGCATATAATTTCTCCTTCCTCAAGGTTTCAAGTACTACTCAGAGTTGTTCCTCATGCTGTTTCTTATCTTTGGAGTACACGAGTATGTCATCAATAAATACTATGATGAATTGGTCTAAGTATTGATGAAACACTCTGTTCATGAGATCCATAAATACAGCTGGAGCATTGGTCAAACCAAAAGGCATGACAGTGAATTCATAGTGTCCATAACGAGTCCTGAAAGCAGTTTTTGGTATTTCACTTGCCCTGATTTTCAGCTGATGGTACCTTGACCTCAAGTCGATCTTTGAAAACACTGTAGCAACTCTTAACTGGTCGAACAAATCTTCTATTCTTGGCAGTGGGTACTTATTTTTTATGGTCAAATGGTTTAATTCCCGGTAATCAATGCACATCCTCATACTTCCATCCTTCTTCTTCACAAAAAGTACAGGAGCTCCCTAAGGAGATACACTTGGTCGAATGAAACCTTTCTCCAACAACTCCTCTAATTGTAACTTCAATTCTTGAAGTTCTTTCGGTGCCATTCGGTACGGGGCCTTGGATACTGGTGTTGCTCCAGGAACCAAATCAATTGTAAATTCCACTTGCCTATCTTGTGGAATGCCTGGTAAATCTTCTGGAAATATGTCTGCAAAATCTCGTACAATGTTAATATCATTAACAGTCTTTTCTGGATGTTGGGGACTGGTGATATTAACTAGAAATCCTTGACATGACTCCTTTTTCAACATCTTTTCCACTTGAATAGTTGATACAAGACAAGGCAAAGACTTGAACTTTGCTCCAAAGAAACGAAATTCTTCTTCCCCCGGTCTGTGAAATAATACTTCTTTCTCGTGACATCGAATGGTCGCATGATTAAGTCCCAACCAATCCATGCCCAAAATAACATCGAAATCTTTCATCTCCAAAAGGTATAAGTCTGCTTGTAATATTTTCCCATCAATCTCTAACTTCATAGCCTTAGTCATCCGATTTGTACAAAGAGTTCTTCCTGAAGGGATGCTAACCTCTAATTCATAATTCGTTTTCACACATGCAAAGTTTGACCTAGCGACGAAGGATGTAGAGATAAAAGAATTGGTAGCCCCAGAATCAAAAAGTATGTAAGCGGGTACATCAGATAATAACAGAATACATGTTTGTAATTATAGTGTTAGACTAGCAATGAAGGGACAGAGATAAAATAATGTATGGTCATAGGTAAAAAGAACATAAGCACGTATGTTGAAAATATTAATAGTAAGATACCTGTTACTGTTCACGTCTAAAATATTATTTTTATTATTATTATTTTTTTTTGATAAACCAAATTATGAGAATACATGTGAGTCTACAGGAAATTAAACTTATGCTCTGATACCAAATTGTAACGACCCAAAATTTAAAGATTTGGAATCGTTACTAAAACATTTATTTTATAATTAAATAAATTATGTCAAACATTCTACATGAAAATCTTTCTAGTTCCATCTATAAAATAAATAAAGTCTGTGGAAAACATAATTAATTGAACCATGTTCCAAATATTAAACTTCAAATCTAACATGAAGATAAAACTGAAATAAATGTAAAAACTCGAGCCTTTGCTTTCTTATTCTTATCTTGATCATCATCTTTCTTCTTTGGAGGCTCTGTGCAGTTGAAAGCAATGTGTCCGGGCTTACCACATTGGAAACACATGTTCTTCCCAAGTAAACATTAACCTCTATGGAGTTTATTACACTTAGGACAAGGTGTAATACTCCCACTCATCCCACCAATACGAAGTCCTGTGCTTGGCCTTTTATTATGCCAGTTATGTCTGTTCTTACTTTGATCACTCCACTTCCTTTTCCCCAACGACTCCTTGCTCTGCTGGGCATACTGTTCAAATGAGGTCCTCTGATATGAAATAGCATGAGCCCTCTCCAACATTTCACGATATGAGGTGAAACGATGGGACATAATGATCATGCCGATCTCAGGGCGCAGTCCATTCTCGAACCTCCTAATCTTCTTAACTTCTGTATCCACCAAGTGCGGGGCATACCTTGAGAGCTGCTCAAACTGTCTTTCATAATCAGTAAGTGACATGTTTCCCTGTCTGAGCTGCAGAAATTCTGATTCCTTGAAGTCCCTCAAAGCCTGTGGGAAATATTTTGCCATCACTTCGTCTTTAAACTGCTCCCAAGTCAGATTGCGTTGTTGCTCTTCCATCCTTGTACGTGAAACAGATTCCTACCAGTGACCAGCTGCTCCAATCAACATAAATTCTG
>NW_019235321.1:989161-993684 GCF_002742605.1 Olea europaea var. sylvestris
AATGTTTATATATATACTAGCAAATGCAATAAGTTCTACTAAACTTTTCTTATTATCATAATAATTAATTTTTAAACTTAAATTCTTTAATTCTTAAAAAGGAAAGTTGGGCCGGTTACAAGTTTAATGATGCATTATTGACTTAATTCAAATAATTACATCTACCTAATAGTCTTCTTATATCATGTCTATTAATGGATTAATTAAAACCAACTAAACTTTTGAGACCTTGCCTATGTTGACAAAACAAAAAACAAAAAAAAAGAAAAAGGAAATCATTTGGGATTTTTGGAAAATTTATTCGAAATATCACCAATCAAGGAATCTTTAAAACTTTCTGTAGTTGCAATTTCATCATTTAGTTCGGGTGACATAGCATGTTAGAATCAAAATAAGACGGCGATTGAAAATCAGTAATAATTAATTTCATTGCTAGAAAATTAAAAATTATAAACATGTCATTTAATCCTATTTTATCTTTTGAGGCATTAACATCTTTTGCTCTCACTCTACATTCCTATTTGGTCACAATTTTTTATTTTTTTTATATAAAACATTACTCAATTAAACAACTAACAATTAAATATTCATTACACACGACATTTAGAACACATACATACATACATATACATATTTATATGTATTTTTCATTTAAAATAATTTTCAAAATTTATTTTATTTCATTTTATTTACTTATTTATTTTCATTATTATTATTATTTTAGAAGTAGCTAATGGGTCTATTTCGCACTTTTAGATTAAAGAAGAATAGGCTTCAAACTTTATGTAATAACCAAACGTGATATATATATATATATATACACACACACACACACACGTGAACAGTCACGTGAATCCAGAATTTAATATATATATATATTTTTTAACCACTTGTTCTTTGCTTGAATTCTTTTATGTAGATAAAAGTATATTAAATCAATATTAAAGGAAGGTTCTAATAACATTCAACTCAAACATACTTAAAGATTATAAATTTCATTACCTACTTTCTTTATTTTTAAGAAAAGCACTTTTAATCATAATAGTTGTGTCACTGTTCACATTATACAGCAATATGTGAACCATGACAATCATTATTTACGTCTCTCCGTTTACTATATATATATATATAGTTATTTTTTTATTATTATTTTTTAAATTGTTCACGTGAACAGTGATATTCACTGTTCACGGTTGAACAGTGACGTTACTGTTCACGTCTAAAATATTATTTTTATTATTATTATTTTTTTTTGATAAACCAAATTATGAGAATACATGTGAGTCTACAGGAAATTAAACTTATGCTCTGATACCAAATTGTAACGACCCAAAAATTAAAGATTTGAGGCGCTACCAAAAGATATATTTATAAAATGGTCAATGTTATTTTAAACCACTTATGACTCATGAATTTTTTCTAGTTCCATCTATAAAATAAATAAAGTCTGTGGAAAACATAATTAATTGAACCATGTTCCAAATATTAAACTTCAAATTTAACATGAAGATAAAACTGAAATAACGCAAAGAGAAATAAATAAATAAAACTTCCTAATCATGTTACTCAGAATTTATTTATCTTGAATTTCATAATTTCTGGCATTAAAACTCCACCGCATCGCCCACCAACCAACGACCCGTTCTAATCTGTAAGGAGTAAGGAAAATGTGACGCCCCGAACTTAAGCTTCGAGGGCCACGTACTTTACATAATAACTTTTGCCTTTGGTACATGAAAATATTCTTAAATAGAAATATTACATGTTAAAAACTTATTTTCAACTTGGTAAAATAATTCTTATAAAATTTGATGGCCGATAAAAGTGCACATCGACAAGGAATTATGCTTCACATATACGACCTCGGCACTGTCAAGATTAGTTGGTGCAGTAAGTTTGACAATTTTTATAAAATTCATCCCAACTCCGTTTTCTATGAAATTTGTGGCATTGGAAAGATAATTTCAAGTAGTTTTCTAGGTTAAAATATGAAAATTTTCCAAGATCATATGATATAGACGTTTTACTGAAAACAGTGAAGTATTTGTGGGAAATATTTTGCCATCACTTCGTCTTTAAACTGCTCCCAAGTCAGATTGCGTTGTTGCTCTTCCATCCTTGTACGTGAAACAGATTCCTACCAGTGACCAGCTGCTCCAATCAACATAAATTCTACGCATAATACTTTCTGTGCATCCGTACAAGCAATGTGTCAAAATATGCGCTCCAGACCCTTATCCAGTCTTCGACAACCAGTGGTTCAGAATTACCGTCAAAAGTGGAAGGCTTGTACCTACGAAACTGCTCAACCACTGAGACAGCTCCAGGGGTAAAATGCGGTGCATTCTGCTGTGGCGGTACATTTTGTGGTGGAGGTGCTTGATTTTGCCTACTTAACTCTTGTACCACTCGTAGTAAATCGCGCATCAAATTCGTATGAATAGGTGGTGCCATTTCCTAAAATTTAATATGAAGTTACGATCACATTTCAGCACTAAGTCTATCACGTTATACTTATTTTTATCATAATACATATCATCAATTTAGTGGGGAAATAAAGTGCATGTCTTAAAGATTTAGAAGTAGGCAATCTAAAATATTGAAATTATTGAAAACAATTAAGTGCATTCATTTTCTTACCCTTTTACATACCTTAGAGTCGTTGGAGGGTGGTTGATTGGTGGTTGTTGAGTGCCAAAGATCATTCACATATTTAATAACTTTAAATTATCATTATCGTAAAATTCATAAATTTTCATAAAAATATTAACATTTAACAAATTGCACAATGAAACAATTAAACATTTTATTAAACGTAACATTTAAAACGTGTAAAATCCAATGTTTATATATATACTAGCAAATGCAATAAGTTCTACTAAACTTTTCTTATTATCATAATAATTAATTTTTAAACTTAAATTCTTTAATTCTTAAAAAGGAAAGTTGGGCCGGTTGCAAGTTTAATGATGCATTATTGACTTAATTCAAATAATTACATCTACCTAATAGTCTTCTTATATCATGTCTATTAATGGATTAATTAAAACCAACTAAACTTTTGAGACCTTGCCTATGTTGACAAAAGAAAAAAAAAGAAAAAAAAAAGAAAAAGGAAATCATTTGGGATTTTTGGAAAATTTATTCGAAATATCACCAATCAAGGAATCTTTAAAACTTTCTGTAGTTGCAATTTCATCATTTAGTTCGGGTGACATAGCATGTTAGAATCAAAATAAGACGGCGATTGAAAATCAATAATAATTAATTTCATTGCTAGAAAATTAAAAATTATAAACATGTCATTTAATCCTATTTTATCTTTTGAGGCATTAACATCTTTTGCTCTCACTCTACATTCCTATTTGGTCACAATTTTTTTTTTTTTTATATAAAACATTACTCAATTAAACAACTAACAATTAAATATTCATTACACACGACATTTAGAACACATACATACATACATATACATATTTATATGTATTTTTCATTTAAAATAAATTTCAAAATTTATTTTATTTCATTTTATTTACTTATTTATTTTCATTATTATTATTATTTTAGAAGTAGCTAATGGGTCTATTTCGCACTTTTAGATTAAAGAAGAATAGGCTTCAAACTTTATGTAACAACCAAATGTGAAACAAAACACCCAAACACCCCTTTCAATTTATTTATTCATTTAGTTATATATATATATATAATTTTTTTTTAATTTTTTACACTGTTCACGTGAACAGTCACGTGAATCCAGAATTTAATTTTTTTTTTTTAACCACTTGTTCTTTGCTTGAATTCTTTTATGTAGATAAAAGTATATTAAATCAATATTAAAGGAAGGCTCTGACATTCAACTCAAACATACCTAAAGATTATAAATTTCATTACCTACTTTCTTTATTTTTAAGAAAAGCACTTTTAATCATAATAGTTGTGTCACTGTTCACATTATACAGCGATATGTGAACCATGACAATCACTATTTACGTCTCTCCGTTTACTATATATATATATATATATATGTGATATTCACTGTTCCCCGTGAACAGTGACATTACTGTTCATGTCTAAAATATTTTTTTTTTTTTTTGATAACCAAATTATGAGAATACATGTAGGTCTACAGGAAATTAAACCTATGCTCTGATACCAAACTGTAATGACCCAAAATTTAAAGATTTGGAATCGTTACTAAAACATTTATTTCATAATTAAATAAATTATGTCAAACGTTCTACATGAAAATCTTTCTAGTTCCATCTATAAAATAAATAAAATCTGTGGAAAACATAATTAATTGAACCATGTTCCAGATATTAAACTTCAAATTTAACATGAAGATAAAACTGAAATAACGCAAAGAGAAATAAATAAATAAAACTTCCTAATGATGTTACTCAGAATTTATTTATCTTGAATTTCATAATTTCTGGCATCACAACTCCACCGCATCGCCCGCCAACCAACGACCCGTTCTAATCTGTGAGGAGTAGTGAAAATGGTGAGTACATGGAAATACA
>NW_019235321.1:995545-996033 GCF_002742605.1 Olea europaea var. sylvestris
GCTTGAACATTTATCATGATAATACTACACCAAAGAAAGCAATCAAACCCATACTTCCATATTCCGACATGCCGGTGCCCTTCGGACTTGTCCTAAGGCATAGATATATCTAACATTTGTGGATTTCTCCACCATAATCATAACATTTGTGGATTTCTCCACCATTA
This sequence comes from Olea europaea var. sylvestris, assembly GCF_002742605.1. NCBI lineage: Eukaryota > Viridiplantae > Streptophyta > Magnoliopsida > Lamiales > Oleaceae > Olea > Olea europaea. The sequence continues at coordinate 995,713 of NW_019235321.1, forward strand.
ACATACTTTGGTTTTTCATGCATAACTTAAGCATAAATATTACCATGAAAATCATACCACATAAGCATAGAAGGTATCTTACCGTAAAACTTTGAATCTTCGATTGAAAAGCAAGTTGGAAGAGTTTAGTTCAATTCCTTTTTCCTTCCTTAATTTTTCGGTTTTGCTCTCTCTTTATAAATGTATAAGTGTTTGTAGAAATGAAGGATATCTCTTTCTCTTATGGCATGGATAGGGGGTATTTATACTAGTATAAATAGATAAGTATAAAAAGATATATTTTTTTTTTTTTATTATTTACTTGGTGGCCGACTTTGACCC
>NW_019235321.1:996220-1263816 GCF_002742605.1 Olea europaea var. sylvestris
ATCTCTAATCTTCCAACTAATATAATCCAACCCTCTATCTTTCATTATTAGCAAATGTATCCCAAATCTTAACTTATTTCCAACTGACAAATTCATAACTTAATTTAATCATTTGGTCAATTGAAGTCCTAACAAAATAATCGACCACATTTAATTTCATACTTGACTTAAGGTTCGACTAATTAATAATCACTTCATGTAAACACAACATTTAACACCTCATGCTTGTAGTCATTAGCTACCTCTAACATTAACTACTACAAAGGTGGTGTCCCCTTTTCTTATGGCCAAAAATAGTATTGAAAGTTAAATCGCCATCTTAAAGAAATTTAAACTAGCATAAAATTTCGGAGTATTACAGAAAATGGTGAGTACATGGAAATACTCAGTAGGATATAAAAATTAATGGTGCGATCCCATATAAAAATTTTAAAACATGCATCAGAAAAATCATACCGTCTCATATCTTTAAAATCCCTTAGGAGCTCATATTATATCATATCATATCATATTGTTGTACCGGAATGGCCATATCATTCACATCATAACATATCATATTATAACTTTAACTTTCATGAGTATAAAATTCATCAGCATAAAAAAATATTTACATGGGACATAAAAACACTGCACCTCATATCCTACCTTATTAGATCGTTAAAATTTTTGGATGACAAAATCCAAGAAATCACGCTCCAAAAATCCTTCTCTCTGCTTCAAGAATTTATATTGTTTGAAATTGACTTCCTATTTTAAATTCCAATACCACAGGTATGAGTATCTATAAACCCTTTTTTTTTTAAGGTATAATGTATTATTCCTTTTACACTGCATAAATATGGAGTCTGTAATTTACCTGATTTCAACACTCTTCTTTCTCTACAACCGTGTGCTTATACATATGTCTTCTTTTGATATACATCTATAAATATATCCCACATGATCTAATCTAACAAAGTGGGTGTGTAGTTGAGGATACGTGTAGTAGTAGGATAGGAGAATGGATAAATTTGGGAAACAAACTTTTTGAAATAAAATAATTGACCAAATCTTGTCAACCAACTTTATCACTCAACAAGCAATACCTCCCCCACACATGGCTAACAAATTGGAATCAATAAAGTCTCTCTCTCTCTCTCTCTCTCTCTCTCTTCTTATATATATTTATTATTATTAAAATATTCAACCCTAACTTAACAAAGATTCTTCATTCTTTTCACGTGACTTGAGAGAAAATTTAAATTCATTAAATAATCAATTAAAATATAATTGTAAAGCTCTATCTTTCGACCTCGATAATTTGGGCTCCGCTAATCCAAATTAACTTTTTCTCGAGCCTAACATGCATGATTAATTACGACCTATCCAACGAGCCCAATATTCATATACTTATTATCGCTCCATTAGTATCTATATTTTAAGCCAAATGAAATCGAAATTTACTTTATATATACTTTAGTCCCCAAACTTTCAAAATATTAAAATATAGCATACATAAATTAAATTCTAATCTATGAAATTTTGTGACATTACAGTATGTGCAAGTTATGCCAATTTCTTCAAACGTCGACAATCCAAGCGTTCCATGTACGCAAGTGCCTATTCTTCCCCATGAATTCAAATTACCAAAATCCATCATACGTTACGGCAAAGCTGTGAGTTCATTTAGAATCATCATGAGATTTTCGAAATGTGGGAGGTTATGGGGCCAAAATGGACACCGTATATGAAAGTTATGCCAATTTCATCGAACATCGACAATACAAGCGTTCAATGTACACAAGCACCCGTTCTTCCATAGGAATTCAAACTATCAAAATCCATCATACGTCATGGTAAAGCCGTGAGTTCATTCAGAATCGTCGTGAGCTTTTCAAAATGGTGTTATGGGCCCAAAAGGACACCGTATGCAAAAGCTATGCCAATTTCTTCTAACATCGACAATCTAAGTGTTCAATCTACACAACGCCTGTTCTTCCACATGGATTCAAACTGCTAAAATCCATCATACGTCACAGTGAAGTTGCAAGTTCATTCAGAATCATCGTGAGCCTTCCAAAATGTAGGGGTTTATGGGCCCAAAACGAACACTGTACGTGAAAGTTATGCCATTTTCTTCGTACGTTGACAATCCAAGCGTTCCATGTACGCAAGCGCCTGTACTTTCACACAAATTCAAACTGCTAAAATCCATCATACATCATGGTGAATCTATGAGCTCATTTAGAATCATCGTGAGCTTTTCAAAATGGTGTTATGGGCCCAAAAGGACACTGTATGCGAAAGTTATGCCAATTTCTTCGAACGTCGACAATCAAAGTGTTCCATCTACGCAAGCGCATGTTCTTCCACAAGAATTCAAACTACCAAAATCCATCATACGTCACGATGAAGCTGCTAGTTCATTCAAAATCTTCGTGAGCCTTCTAAAATGTGGAAGGTTATGGCCCCAAAATGGACATCGTATGTGAAAGTTATGCCAATTCCTTCGAACGTCGACAATCCAAGCGTTCCATGTACCCAAGCTCCAGTTCTTCCACACGAGTTCAAACTACCAAAATCCATCATATGTCACGACGATGCTACGAGTTCATTCAGAATCGTCGTGATCCTTCCAAAATGTGGGGGGTTATGGGCTGAAAATGGACACCGAATGCAAAAGTTATGCCAATTTCTTCGAATGTTGACAATCCAAGCGTTCCATGTAGGCAAACACCTGTTCTTCTACGCGAATTCAAACTGTCAAAATCTAACATATGTCATGGAGAAGCTATGAGTTCATTCAGAATCATTGTGTCCTTTTCGAAATGGAGTTATGATCCCAAAAATGCACATCGTATACAAAATTTATGTCAATTTCTTAGAATGTCGACAATCTAAACTTTACATGTAAGCAACGGCTAGTACTTCCACACGAATTTAAACTGCTAAAATCCATCATATGTCATGGTGAAGTTATGTGTTCATTCAGAATCGTCGTGAGCTTTTTGAAATGGTATTACGGGCCTGAAACGGACACCATATATGAAAGTTATGCCAATTTCTTTGAACGTCGACAATCCAAGCGTTTCCTGTATGCAAGCGCCTATTTCTCCACACGAATTCAAACTGCCAAAATCCAACATATATCATGGTGAAGCTATGAGTTCATTCAGAATCATCGTGAGCTTTTTGAAATGGTGTTATAGGCCCAAAATGGACACCGTATGCGAAAGTTATGCCAATTTCTTCGAACGTCGACAGTCCAAGCGTTCTATGTAAGCAAGCGCCTGTTCTTCCACACGAATTCAAATTGGAAAAATCCATCATATGTCATGGTGAAGCTATGTGTTAATTCGGAATCGGCGTGAGCCTTTTGAAATGGTATTATGGGCCGAAAATGGACACCGTATGTGAAAGTTATGCCAACTTCTTCGAACGTCGACAATCCGAGCGTTCCATGTGCACAAGCGCCTGTTCTTCCACATGAATTCGAACTGCCAAAATCCATCATACATCATGGTAAAGCTATGAGTTCATTCAGAATCATCGTGAACTTTTCGAAATGGTGTAATGGGCCCAAAAGGACACCGTATGCGAAAGTTATGCCAATATCTTCGAACATCATCAATCTAAGCATTCCATCTACGCAACGCCTATTCTTCCACATAAATTCAAACTACCAAAATCCATCATACGTCATGGTAAAACTACGAGTTCATTCAGAATTATCGTGAGCCTTTAAAATGTGAGGGGTTATTGGCTCAAAATGGACACCGTATGCGAAAGTTATGCTAATTTCTTCGTACGTCGACAATCCAAGCGTTCCATGTATGCAAGCGCCTGATCTTCCACACAAATTCAAACTGCCAAAATCCATCATACATCATGGTGAAGCTATGAACTCATTCAGAATTGTCGTGAGCATTTTGAAATGGTGTTATGGACCCATAAGGACACCGTATGCGAAAGTTAGGCCAATTTCTTCGAACATTGACAATCCAAGCGTTCCATCTATGCACCTGCCTATTCTTCCACAAGAATTCAAACTGTGAAAATCCATCATATGCCACTAAGAAGCTGTGAGTTCATTCAGAATCCTCGTGAGCCTTCCAAAATGTGGGGGGTTATGGGCCCAAAATGAACACCGTATTCGAAAGTTATGCCAATTTCTTCGTATGTCGACAATCCAAGCGTTCCATGTACGCAAGTGCCTATTCTTCCACATGAATTCAAATTACCAAAATCCATCATACATCATGGTGAAGCTATGAGCTCATTCAAAATCATCATGAGCCTTTTGAAATGGTGTTATGGGCCCAAAAGGACACCGTATGCGAAAGTAATGTCAATTTCTTTGAGCATCGACAATCCAAGCGTTCCATCTACGTAAGCACCTGTTCTTCGACCTGAATTCAAACTGCCAAAATCCATCATACGTAATGGTGAAGCTCCGAGTTCATTCAGAATCATCGCAAGCCTTCCAAAATGTGGGGGATTATGGGCTAAAAATGGACACCGTATGCGAAAGTTATGCTAATTTCTTCGAAGGTCGACAATCCAAGCATTCCATGTACACAAGCACCTGTTCTTCCACACGAATTCAAACTGCCAAAATCAATTATACATCATGGTGAACCTGTGAGTTTAGTCAGAATCTTCACGAGCTTTCTGAAACGTGGGGAGTTATGGGCCAAAACGGACATCGTATGCAAAAGTTATGCCAATTTCTTTGAATGTCGACAATACAAGTGTTCCATGTATGCAAGCGTCTGTTCCTCCACTCGAATTCAAACTACCAAAATCTAACATATGTCATGATAAAGTTGTGAGTTCATTCAGAATCATCGTGAGCTTTTTGAAATGGGGTTATGAGCCCAGAATGGACATCGTATGCGAAAGTTATGTCAATTTCTTCGAACGTCGACAATCCAAGCGTTCCATGTAAGCAAGCGCCTATTCTTCCACACAAATTCAAACTGCTAAAATCCATCATATGTCTCGTTGAAGCTATGTGTTCATTCAAAATCATCGTTAGCTTTTCGAAATGGTGTTATGGGTCCAAAACAGACACCATATATGAGAGTTATGCCAATTTCTTTGAACGTCGACAATCCAAGCTTTCCATGATTGTAAGCGCCTGTTCCTCCACACGAATTAAACTGCTAAAATGTAACATAAGTCATGGTGATGCTATGAGTTCATTTAGAATTTTCATGACTTTTTGAAATGGTGTTATGGGCCAAAAATGGACACCGTATGCGAAAGTTATGCCAATTTCTTCGAACGTCGACAATCTAAGCGTTCAATGTAAGCAAGCGCCTATTCTTTCACACAAATTCAAACTGCTAAAATCCATCATATGTCTCATTGAAGCTATGTGTTCATTCAAAATCGTCGTGAGCTTTTCGAAATGGTGTTATGGGTCCAAAACAAACACCATATACGAGAGTTATGCCAATTTCTTCGAACGTCGACAATCCAAGCTTTCCATGATTGTAAGCGCCTGTTCCTCCACAGGAATTAAACTGCCAAAAACCAACATATGTCATGGTGATGCTATGAGTTCATTTAGAATTGTCATGACTTTTTGAAATGGTGTTATAGGCCAAAAATGGACACCATATGCGAAAGTTATGCCAATTTCTTTGAACGTCGACAATCTAAGCGTTCCATGTAAGCAAGCGCCTATTCTTCCACACAAATTCAATCCGCCAAAATCCATCATATGCCACGATAAAGCTATGAGTTCATTTAGAATCATCATGAGTTTTTTGAAATTGTATTATGGGCCCAAAGCGGACACCGTATGCAAAAGTTATGCTAATTTCTTCGAACATCGACAATCCAAGCATTCCATGTACACAAGTGCTTGTTCTTCCACACGAATTCAAACTGGCAAAATCCAACATACATGATGGTGAAGCTATGAATTCATTCAAAATCTTCATGAGCTTTTCGAAATGGGGTTATGGGCCCAGAATGGATATCGTATGCGAATGTTATGTCAATTTCTTTGAACGTCGACAATCCAAGTGTTCCATGCCTGTTCTTCCACACGAATTCAAATTGCCAAAACCATCATATGTCATGGTAAAGCTATGTGTTCAAATAGAATCATCGTGAGCTCTTTGAAATGGTATTATGGGCCCAAAATAGACATCGTATACGAAAGTTATGCCAATTTTTTCGAACGTCGACAATCCAAGCGTTCAATGTATCCGAGCTCCCATTCCTCCACACGAATTCAAACTGCTAAAATCCAACATGTGTCATGGTGAAGCTATCACTTCATTCAGAATCCTCGTGAGCTTCCCGAAATGGGGTTATGGGCCCAGAATGGACATCATATGCGAAAGTGATGTCAATTTCTTCGAACGTTGACAATCCAAGTGTTCCATGTAAGCAAGCGCCTGTCCTTCCACACGAATTCAAACTACCAAAATCCATTATATGTCATGGTGAAGCTATGAACTCATTCAAAATCATCATGAGCATTTCGAAATGATGTTATGGGCCAAAAGGACACCGTATGAGAAAGTCATGCCAATTTCTTCGAGCGTCGACAATCCAAGCATTCCATCTACGCAAGCGCCTGTTCTTCCACACGAATTCAAACTGCCAAAATCCATCATACGTCATGGTGAAGCTGTAAGTTCATTCAGAACCATTGTGAGACATCCAAATGTTGGGTGTTATGGGCCGAAAATGGACACCGTATGTGAAAGTTATGCCAATTTCTTCAAACGTCGACAATCCAAGTGTTCCATATATGCAAGCACCTGTTCTTCCACACGAATTCAAACTGCTAAAATACATCATATATCATGATGAAGCTATGCGTTCATTTAGAATCATCGTGAGCTTTATAAAATGGTATTATGGGCCCAAAATGGACATCGTATGCGAAAGTTATGTCAATTTCTTCGAACGTCGACAATCCAAGCGTTCCACGTATACAAGCGCTTGTTCTTCCACACAAATTCAAACTGTAAAAATCTAACATAAGTTATGGTGAAGTTGTGAGTTCATTCAAAATTGTTGTGAGCTTTTTGAAATGGGGTTATGACCCAAAAATGGACATCGTATGTGAAAGTTATGTCAATTTCTTCAAACGTCGACAATCCAAGCGCTCCATGTAAGCAAGTGCCTATTCTTCCACACAAATTTAAACTACTAAAATCCATCATACGTCATTTTGAAGCTATGTGTTCATTCAAAATCGTCGTGAGTTTTTAGAAATGGTGTTATGGGTCCAAAACGGACACCGTATGCGAGAGTTATGCCAATTTCTTCGAACATCGACAATCCAAGCGTTCCATGTATCCGAGCGTCCGTTCCTCCACACGAATTCAAACTACCAAAGTCCAACATGTGTCATGGTGAAGCTATGAGATCATTTAGAATCTTTGTGAGCTTCCCAAAATGGGGTTATGGCCCAAGAATGGACATCGTATGCGAAAGTGATGTCAATTTCTTTGAACATTGACAATCCAAGCGTTCCATGTAAGCAAGCACCTGTCCTTCCACACGAATTCAAACTACCAAAATCCATCATATGTCATGGTGAAGCTGTGAACTCATTCAAAGTCGTCGTGAGCATTTTGAAATGATGTTATGGGCCCAAAAGGACACCATATGCGAAAGTCATGCCAATTTCTTCGAGCGTCGACAATTCGAGCGTTCCATCTATGCAAGCACCTGTTCTTCCACACGAATTCAAACTGCTAAAATTCATCATACGTCATGGTGAAGCTGTAAGTTCATTCAGAATCATTGGGAGACATCCTAAATGTTGGGTGTTATGGGCCGAAAATGGACACCGTATGTGAAAGTTATTCCAATTTATTCGAACGCCAACAATCCAAGTGTTCCATATATGCAAGCACCCATTCTTCCACACAAATTCAAACTAGTAAAATACATCATATATCATGGTGAAGCTATGCGTTCATTTAGAATCATTGTGAGATTTTCAAAATGGTACTATGGGCCCAAAATGGACATCGTATGCCAAAGTTATGCCAATTTCTTCGAACGTCGACAATCCAAGCGTTCCACGTATGCAAGCGCCTGTTCCTCCACACAAATTCAAACTGCCAAAATCCAACATATGTTATGGTGAAGTTGTGAGTTCATTCAGAATTGTTGTGAGCTTTTTGAATTGGGGTTACGACCCCAGAATGGACATCGTATGTGAAAGTTATGTCAATTTCTTCAAACGACGACAATCGAAGCACTCCATGTAAGCAAGTGCCTATTCTTCCACACAAATTTAAATCGGTAAAATCCATCATACGTCATGTTGAAGCTATGTGTTCATTCAAAATTGTCGTGAGATTTTCAAAATGGTGTTATGGGTCCAAAACGGACACCGTATACGAGAGTTACCCCAATTTCTTCGAACGTCGACAATCCAAGCGTTCTATGTATCCGAGCGCCCGTTCTTCCACATGAATTCAAACTGCCAAAATCTAACATGCGTCATGGTGATGCTATAAGTTCATTTATAATTGTTATGAGCTTTTAGAAATGGTGTTATGGGCCCAAAACGAACACCGTATGAGAAAGTTATGCCAATTTCTTCGAATGTCGACAATCTAAGCATTCTATGTAAGCAAGTGCCTGTTCTTCCAAACGAATTAAAATTGTTAAAATCCATCATATGCCATTGTAAAGCTATGTGTTCATTCAGAATCATCATGAGCCTTTCAAAATGGTATTATGGGCCCAAAACGGACACCGTATGTGAAAGTTATGCCAATTTCTTAGAAATTCGACAATCCAAGCGTTCCATGTACACAAGTGCCTGTTCTTCCACACGAATTGAAATTGCCAAAATCCAGCATATGTGATGGTGAAGCTATTTATTCATTCAAAATCATCATGAGCTTTTCGAAATGGGGTTATGGGCCCAGATTGGACATCGTATGTGAAAGTTATGTCAATTTATTCGAACGTCGACAATCCAAGCGTTCCATGTAAGCTAGCACCTGTTCTTCCATACGAATTCAAATCGTCAAAATCCATCATATGTCATGGTAAAGCTATGTATTCATGGAAAATCATCGTGAGTACTTTGAAATGGTATTATGGGCCTAAAAGAGTCATCGTATACGAAAGTTATGCCAATTTCTTTGAACGTCGACAATCTAAGAGTTCCATGTATGCCAGCGCCTGTTCCTCCACGCGAATTCAAACTGCCAAAATCTAACAAGTGTCATGGTGAAGCTATGAGTTCATTCAAAATCCTCGTGAGCTTCCCAAAGTGGGGCTGTGGGCCCCGAATGGACATCGTATGTGAAAGTGATGTCAATTTCCTCAAACGTCGACAATCCAAGCATTCCATGTAAGCAAGCGCCTATCCTTCCACACGAATTCAAACTACCAAAATCCATCATATGTCACGGTGATGCTATGAACTTATTCAAAATCATCGTGAGCTTTTCGAAATGATGTTATGGGCCCAAAAAGGCACCGTATGTGAAAGTTTTATCGATTTCTTCGAGCGTCGACAATCCAAGCGTTCCATCTATGCAAGCGCCTGTTCTTCCACACAAATTCAAACTGCTAAAATCCATCATACGTCATGGCGAAGCTGTGAGTTCATTTAGAATCGTCATGAGCCTTCCCAAATGGGGGTGTTATGGGCCAAAAATGGACACTGTATACAAAAGTTACGCCAATTTCTTCGAATGTCGACAATCTAAGCATTCCATGTATGCATGCGCCTATTCTTCCACATGAATTCAAATTGTCAAAATCAATCATACATCACATAGAACTTGTGAGTTTAGTCAGAATCATCACTAGCTTTCTAAAACGTGAAGAGTTATGGGCCTAAAATGAACATCGTATGCGAAAGTTATGCCGATTTATTCGAACGTCGACAATCCAAGTGTTCCATGTAGGCAAGCGCCTGTTCTTCCACACGAATTCAAACTGTCAAAATCCAACATATGTCATGGTGAAGCTATGAGTTCATTTAGAATCATCGTGATCGTTCCAAAATAGGGTTATGGACCCAGAATGGACTTCGTATACGAAAGTTATGCTAATTTCTTCGAATGTTGACAATCTAAGCGTTCCATGTAAGCAAGTGTCTATTCTTCCACACCAATTCATACTGCTAAAATACATCATATGTTATGATAAAGATATCTATTCATTCAAAATCATCATGAGTTTTTCGAAATGGTATTATGTGCCCAAAACGGACACCGTATGCGAAAGCTATACCAATTTCTTCTAACGTCGATAATCCAAGCGTTCCATGTACGCAAGCGCCTGTTCCTCTACACGAATTCAAACTGCCAAAATCTAACTTATTTCATGATGAAGCTATGAGTTCATTTAGAATCTTCGTGGGCTATTCGAAATGGGGTTATAACCCCAGAATGGACATCATATGCGAAAGTTATGTCAATTTCTTGAACATCGACAATCCAAGCGTTCCATGTAACCAAGCACTTATTCTTCCACACAAGTTCAAATTGCTAAAATCTATCATATATTATGATGAAGCTATGTATTCATTCACAATCATCGTGAGCTTTTCAAAATGGTTTTATGGGCCAAAAACGGACACCGTATTCAAAAGTTATGCCAATTTCTTCGAACGTCGACAATCCAAGCGTTCCTTGATTGCAATCGCCTATTCTTCCACATGAATTCAAACTACCAAAATCCAACATATGTCATGGTAAAACTATGAGCTCATTTAGAATTATTATGAGCTTTTTGAAATGGAGTTACTGGCCCAAAACGGACACCGTATGAGAAAGTTATGCTAATTTCTTCGAACGTCGACAATCCAAGCATTCCATATATGCAAGCACCTGTTCATCCACATGAATTCAAACTGCCAAAATCTAACATCTATCATGGTAAAGCTATGAGTTCATTCAGAATCATTGTGAGCTTTCCAAAATGGGGTTATGGGCCCAAAATGGACATCGCATGAGAAAGTGATGTCAATTTCTTCGAATGTCAACAATCCAAGCATTCCATGTAAGCAAGCGCCTATCCTTCCACACGAATTCAAACTACCAAAATCCATCATACGTCACGGTGAAGCTATGAGCTCATTCAAAATCATCTTGAACTATTCGAAATGGTGTTATGGGCCCAAAAGGACACCGTATATGAAAGTTATACCAATTTCTTCGAGCATCGACAATCCAAGCATTCCATCTATGCAAGAGCCTGTTCTTCCACACGAATTCAAACTGCCAAAATCCATCATACGTCATGGTAAAGCTGTGAGTTCATTCAGAATCTTCTCAATCCTTCCAAAATGTGGGGGGTTATGGGCCTAAAATGGACACCGTACGCAAAAGTTTTGCCAATTTCTTCGAACGTCGACAATCCAAGCATTTTATGTACGTAAGCGCCTATTCTTCCACACGAATTCAAACTACCAAAATCCATTATACATCACTACGAACCTATGAGTTCAGTCAGAATCGTCATGAGATTTTCTAAGCGTGGGGAGTTATGGGCCAAAAATGGATATCGTATGCGAAAGTTATGCCAATTTCTTTGAACGTCGACAATTCAAGCGTTCTATGTAGGCAAGCGCCTGTTCTTCCACACGAATTCAAATTGCCAAAATCTAACATATGTCATGGTGAAGCTATGAGTTCATTCAGAATCATCGTGACCATTTCGAAATGGGGTTATGGGCACAGAATAGACATCATATGCGAAATTTATGTCAATTTCTTCAAACGTCAATAATCCAAGCATTCCATGTAAGCAAGCACCTATTGTACCACACGAATTCAAACTACTAAAATACATCATATGTCATGATGAGGCTATGTGTTCTCTCAAAACTGTTATGAGCTTTTTTAAATGGTGTTATGGGCCTGAAACGAACACCATATGTGAAAGTTATACCAGTTTCTTCGAACGTCGACAATCCAAGCCTTCCATGTACACAAGCGCCTATTCTTCCACACGAATTCAAACTGCTAAAATCCAACTTATGTCATGGTGAAGCTTTGGGTTTATTTAGAATCCTAGTGAACTTTTCAAAATGGGGTTATGACCCAGGAATGGACATCGTATGCGAAAGTTATGTCAATTTCTTCGAACGTTGACAATCTAAGCGTTCCATGAAACCAAGCGCCTATTCTTCCACACAAATTCAAATTGTTAAACTTCATCATATATCATGGTGAAGCTATGTGTTCATTCAGAATCATCGTGAGCTTTTCAAAATGGTGTTATGGGCCCAAAACGGACACCGTATGTGAAAGTTATGATAATTTCTTCGAACGTCGACAATCCAAGCTTTCCATGATTGCTAACGCCTGTTCATCCACACGAATTCAAACTTCCAAAATCCAACATATGTTATGGTGAAGCTATGAGTTCATTCAAAATCATCATGATCTTTCCAAAATGGGGTTATGGGCCCAGAATGGACATCGTATGCAAAAGTTATGCCAATTTCTTTGAACGTCGACAATCCAAGCGTTCCATATAAGCAAGCGCCTATTCTTCCACACGAATTCAAACTGCTAAAATGCATCATATATCATGGTAAAGCTATGTGTTCATTTAGAATCATCATGAGCTCTTTGGAATGGTACTATGGGCCCGAAACGGACACCAATGCAAAAGTTATACCAATTTCTTCGAACGTCGACAATCCAAGCGTTCCATGTACGCAAACGCCTGTTTCTCCACACGAATTGAAACTGCCAAAATCCAACATATGTGATGGTGAAGCTATGAGATCATTCAAAATCATTGTGAGTTTTTGAAATGGGTTTTTGACCCCAGAATGGACATCGTATACGAAAGTTATGTCAATTTCTTCGAACGGCGACAGTCTAATCGTTCTATGTAACCAAGCGCCTATTCTTCCACACAAATTTTCAAACTGCTAAAATCTATCATATGTCACAATGAAGCTATGTGTTCATTCCAAATCATCGTGAACTTTTCAAAATGGTCTTATGGGCCCAAAACGGACACCGTATTCGGAAGTTATGCTAATTTCTTCGAACGTCGACAATCCAAGCATTCCCTGATTGTAAGCGTTTGTTCGTCCCACAAATTCAAACTGCCAAAATCCAACATATATTATGGTAAAGCTATGAGTTCATTTAGAATTGTTATGAACTTTTTGAAATGGTGTTATGGGCCCAAAACGGACACCGTATGCGAAAGTTATGCCAATTTCTTCAAACGTCGACAATCTAAGTATTCCATGTATGCAAGCGCCTATTCCTCCACGTGAATTCAAACTTCTAAAATCCAACATGTGTAATGGTGAAGCTATAAGCTCATTCAAAATCGTCGTGAGCTTTTCGAAAAGGGGTTATGGGCCCAAAATAGACATCGTGTATGAAAGTGATGTCAATTTCTTTGAACATCAACAATCCAAGCGTTCCATGTAAGCAAGCGCCTATCCTTCCACACGAATTCAAACTACCAAAATCCATCATAAGTCACGGTGAAGCTATGAGCTCATTCAGAATCATCATGAGCTTTTCGAAATGGTGTTATGAGCTAAAAAGGACACCGTATACGAAAGTTATGTCAATTTCTTCGAGCGTCGACAATGCAAGCGTTCCATCTATGCAAGCGCCTGTTCTTCCACACAAATTCAAACTGCCAAAATCCATCATACATCATGGTGAAGCTATGTGCTCATCAGGAATCATCTTGAGCATTTCAAAATGGTGTTATGGGCCCAAAACAAACATTGTATGTGAAAGTTATGCCAATTTCTTTGAACGTCGACAATCTAAGTGTTCCATGTACGCAAGTATCTATTCTTCTGCACGAATTCAAACTGATAAAATCCATCTTACATAAAGGCGAACCTAGGAGTTTAGTCAGAATCGTCCTGAGCTTTTCAAAATGTGGAGAGTTATGGGCCCAAAATGGACATCGTTTGCGAAAGTTATACCAATTTCTTCGAACGTCGTCAATCCAAGCATTCCATATAGGCAAGCGCCTATTCTTCCACACGAAGTCAAACTGCCAAAATCCAACATATGTCATGGTGAAGCTATGAGTTCATTTAGAATCATCGTGACCTTTTCAAAATGGGGTATGGGCCCAGAATGGACATCGTATACGAAAGTTATGTCAATTTCTTCGAACGTCGACAATCCAAGCGTTCCATGTAACAAGCCCCTATTCTACCACACGAATTCAAACTGCTAAAATATGTCATATGTCATGATGAAACTATGTGTTCACTCAGAATCGTTGTGAGCTTTTTGAAATGGTATTGTGGGCCCAAAATGGACACCATATGTGAAAGTTATACCAATTTCTTCGAACATGACAATCCAAGTGTTTCATGTACGCAAGCACTTGTTCCTCGACATGAATTCAAATGTCCAAAATCTAACATATCTCATGGTGAAGCTATGAGTTCATTGAAAATCGTCGTGAGGTTTTTAAAATGGGGTTATAACCCTAGATTGGACATTGTATGCGAAAGTTATGTCAATTTCTTCGAATGTCGACAATCCAAGCATTCCATGTAGCCAAGCGCCTGTTCTTCCACACAAATTCAAACTGCTAAAATCCATCATATGTCATGGTGAAGCTATGTGTTCATTAAGAATCATCGTGAGCTTTTCAAAACGGTGTTATGGACCCAAAATGGACACCGTATCCGAAAGTTATGCCAATTTCTTCGAACGTCGACAATCCAAGCATTCCATGATTGCTAGCGCCTATTCTTCCACACGAATTCAAACTACCAAAATCCAACATATGTTATGGTAAAGCTATGAGTTCATTCAGAATCATCATGACCTTTCCAAAATGGGGTTATGGGCCTAGAATGGACATCGTATGCAAAAGTTATACCAATTTCTTCGAACGTCGACAATCCAAGCATTCCATGTAAGCAAGTGCCTATTTTTCCACACGAATTCAAACTGCTAAAATGCATCATATGTCATGGTAAAGCTATGTGTTCATTTAGAATCATTGTAAACTTTTTGGAATGGTATTATGGGCCTGAAACGGACACATATGCGAAAGTTATACCAATTTCTTCGAACGTCGACAATCCAAGCGTTCCATGTACGCAAGTGCCTCTTCCTCCACACGAATTCAAACTGCTAAAATACAACATATGTCATGTTGAAGCTATGAGATCATTCAGAATTGTTGTGAGCTTTTCGAAATGAGGTTATGACCCCAGAATGGACATCGTATGCGAAAGTTATGTCAACTTCTTCGAACGTCGACAGTCCAAGCGTTCTATGTAACCAAGCGCCTATTCTTTCACACAAATTCAAACTGCTAAAATCTATCATATGTCACGATGAAGCTACGCGTTCATTCAAAATCATCGTGAGCTTTTGAAAATGGTCTTATGGACCCAAAATGGACACCGTATTCGAAAGTTATGCTAATTTCTTCGAACGCCGACAATCCAAGCGTTCCATGATTGCAAGGGTCAGTTCATCCACACGATTTCAAACTACCAAAATCCAGCATATGTCATGGTAAAGCTTTGAGTTCATTTAGAATTGCTATGAGCTTTTTGAAATGGTGTTATGGGCCCAAAACGGACACCGTATGCAAAAGTTATGCCAAATTTCTTCGAACGTCGACAATCTAAGTGTTCCATGTATGCAAGTGCCTGTTCCACACGAATTCAAACTTCCAAAATCCAGCATGTGTTATAGTGAAGCTATGAGTTCGTTCAGAATCATCGTGAGCATTTTGAAATGGGGTTATGGGCCCAAAATGGACATCATATGCAAAAGTGATGTCAATTTCTTCGAACGTCGACAGTCCAAGCCTTCCATGTAAGCAAGCGCCTGTCCTTCCACATGAATTCAACCTACCAAAATCCATCATATGTCATGGTGAAGCTATGAGCTCATTCAAAATCATCGTGAGCTTTTCGAAATGATGTTATCGGCCAAAAACGATACCATATACGAAAGTTATGTCAATTTCTTCGAGCGTCGTCAATGCAAGCAATCCATCTATGCAAGTGCCTGTTCTTCCACACGAATTCAAACTGCCAAAATTCATCATACATCATGGTGAAGCTATGTGCTCATTAGGAATCGTCGTGAGCATTTTGAAATGGTGTTATGGGCCTAAAACAGACATCGTATGTGAAAGTTATGCAAATTTCTTTGAACGTCGACAATCAAAGCGTTCCATGTACGCAAGAGCCTGTTCTTCCACATGAATTCAAACTGTTAAAATCCAACATACGTGATGATGAAGCTATGAATTCATTCAAAATCGTCATGAGCTTTCTGAAATGGGGTTATGGGTCCAGAATGGACAAAGTATACGAAAGTTATGTCAATTTCTTCGAACGTCGACAATCTAAGCGTTCCATGTAAGCAAGCGCTTGTTCTTCCACACGAATTCAAACTACCAAAATGTGTTCATACAGAATCATCTTGAGCTCTTTGAAATGGTATTATGGGCCTAAAACGGACACCGTTTATGAAAGTTATGCCAATTTCTTCGAACATCGACAAGCCAAGCTTTCCATGTTTGCAAGCGCCTGTTCCTCCACATGAATTCAAACCACCAAAATCCAACATGTGTCATGGTGAAGCTATGACTTCGTTCAGAATCATCATGAGCTTCCCAAAATGGGGTTATGGGCCCAGATGGATATCGTATGCAAAAGCGATGTCAATTTCTTCGAACGTCGACAATCCAAGCGTTCCATGTAAGCAAGCGCCTGTACTTTCGCACGAATTCGAACTACCAAAATCCATCATATCCCATGGTAGAGCTATGACCTCATTCAAAATCATCGTGAGCTTTTCAAAATCATGTTATGGGCCCAAAAGGACACCGTATTCAAAAGTTATGCAAATTTCTTCGAGCGTCGACAATGCAAGCATTCCATCTATGCAAGCGCCTGTTCTTCCACACGAATTAAAACTGCCAAAATCCATCATACATCTGTGCTCATTAGGAATCATTGTGATCATTTCAAAATGGTGTTATGGGACTAAAACGGACACCGTATGTGAAAGTTATGACAATTTCTTTGAACGTCGACAATCAAAGCATTCCATGTACGCAAGAGCCTGTTCGTCCACACGAATTCAAACTGCCAAAATCCGTCATACATCATGGCGAACCTAAGAGTTTAGTCAGAATCGTCACAAGCTTTTCGAAATGTGGAGAGTTATGGGCCCAAAACGGACATCGTTTGTAAAAGTTATGCCAATTTCTTTGCACGTCGTCAATCCAAGGATTCCATGTAAGCAAGCGCTTGTTCTTCCACACGAATTCAAACTGCTAAAATCCAGCATATATCATGGTGAAGCTATGAGTTCATTCAGGATCATCGTGACCTTTCCGAAATGGGGTATGGGCCTCGAATGGACATCGTATACGAAAGTTATGTCAATTTCTTCGAACGTCGACAATCCAAGCGTTCCATGTAAGCAAGCGCATATCCTTCCAAATGAATTCAAACCACCAAAATCCATCATATGTCACGGTGAAGCTATGAGCTCACTAAGAATCACCATGAGCTTTTCGAAATGGTGTTATGGGCCCAAAAGGACACCGTATACGAAAGTCATTCCAATTTCTTCGACGTCGACAATGCAAGCATTCCATCTAAGCAAGGGCCTGTTCTTCCACACAAATTCAAACTGCCAAAATCTATCATACGTCATGGTAAAGCTATATGGTCAATAGGAATCGTCGTGAGCATTTTGAAATGGTGTTATGGGGCTAAAAAGGACACCATATGTGAAAGTTATGCCAATTTCTTTGAACGTCGACAATCCAAGCGTTCTATGTACGCAAGAGCCTGTTCTTTCACACGAATTCAAACTGCCAAAATCCATCATACATCATGGCAAACCTGAGAGTTTATCAGAATCGTCATGAGCTTTTCGAAATGTGGAGAGTTATGGGCCCAAAACGGACATCGTTTGTGAAAGTTATGCCAATTTCTTTGAACGTCGTCAGTCCAAGTATTCCATGTAGGCAAGCGCCTGTTCTTCCACACGAATTCAAACTGCTAAAATCCAACATATATCATATTGAAGCTATTAGTTCATTCAAGATCATCGTGACCTTTTCGAAATGGGGTATGGGCCCAGAATGGACATCGTATATGAAAGTTATGTCAATTTCTTCGAACGTCGACAATCCAAGCATTCACTGTAAGCAAGCGCCTATTCTACCAAACGAATTCAAACTACTAAAATACATCATATGTTATGATGAAGTTATGTGTTCACTCAGAATCGTCATGAGCCTTTTGAAATGGTATTATGGGCCCGAAACGGACACCATATGTGAAAGTTATACCAATTTCTTCGAACGCGACAATCCAAGCGTTTCATGTACGCAAGCACCTATTCCTCCCCACGAATTCAAACTTCCAAAATTCAACATATCTCATGGTGAAGCTATGAGTTCATTCAGAATCATCGTGACTTTTTTGAAATGGGGTTATGACTCCAGAATGGACATCGTATGCGAAAGTTATGTCAATTTCTTCGAACGTCGACAATCCAAGCGTTCCATGTAACCAAGCTTCTGTTCTTACACACAAATTCAAACTGGTAAAATCCATCATATGTTATGGTGAAGTTATGCGTTCATTCAAAATCGTCGTGAGCTTTTTGAAACGGTGTTATGGACCCAAAACGGGCACCGTATGCGAAAGTTATGCCAATTTCTTTGAACGTCGACAATCCAAGCGTTCCATGATTGCTAGTACCTGTTCCTCCACTTGAATTCAAACTACCAATATCCAACATATGTTATGGTGTAACTATGAGTTCATTTAGAATTGTCATGAGCTTTTTAAAATGGTTTTATGGTCCCAAAACGGACACCGTATGCGAAAGTTATGCCAATTTCTTCAACCGTCGATAATCCAAGCGTTCCATGTAAGCAAGCACCTGTTCTTCCACACGGATTCAAACTGTCAAAATTCATCATATGTCATGGTAAAGCTTTGGGTCTATTTAAAATTGTCATGACCTTTTCGAAATGGTATTATGGGCCCAAAACGGACATCGTATGTGACAGTTATGCCAATTTCTTCGAACGTCGAAAATCCAAGCGTTCCATGATTGCAAGCGCCTGTTCGTCCACACGAATTCAAACCGCTAAAATCTAACATGTGTCATGGTGAAGCTATGACTTCGTTCAGAATCATCGTGAGCTTCCCAAAATGGGGTTATGGGCCCAAGACGGACATCGTATGCAAAAGCGATGTCAATTTCTTCGAACGTCGACAATCCAAGCGTTCCATGTAAGCAAGCGCCTGTACTTTCGCACAAATTCGAACTATCAAAATCCATCATATCCCATGGTGGAGCTATGACCTCATTCAAAATCATCGTCAACTTCTCAAAATCATGTTATGGACCCAAAAGGACACCGTATTCAAAAGTTATGCAAATTTCTTCGAGCGTCCACAATGCAAGCATTCCATCTATGCAAGCGCCTGTTCTTCCACACGAATTCAAACTGCCAAAATCCATCTTACATCATGGTGAAGCTATGTGCTCATTAGGAATCGTCGTGAGCATTTTGAAATGGTGTTATGGGGCTAAAACGGACACCATATGTGAAAGTTATGCCAATTTCTTTGAACGTCGACAATCCAAGCGTTCCATGTACGCAAGAGCCTGTTCTTCCACACGAATTCAAACTACCAAAATCCATCATACATCATGGCGAACCTGAGAGTTTATCAAAATCGTCACGAGATTTTCGAAATGTGGAGAGTTATGGGCCCAAAACGGACATCATTTGTGAAAGTTATGCCAATTTCAAGCATTCCATGTAGGCAAGCGCTTGTTCTTCCACATGAATTCAAACTGCTAAAATCCAGCATATATCATGGTGAAGCTATGAGTTCATTCAGGATCATCGTGACATTTCCGAAATGGGGTATGGGCCTCGAATGGACATCGTATACGAAAGTTATGTCAATTTCTTCGAACGTCGACAATCCAAGCGTTCCATGTAAGCAAGCGCATATCCTTCCACATGAATTCAAACCACCAAAATCCATCATATGTCACGATGAAGCTATGAGCTCATTAAGAATCATCTTGAGCTTTTCGAAATGGTGTTATGGGTCCAAAAGGACACCGTATACGAAAGTCATGCCAATTTCTTCGAGCGTCGACAATGCAAGCATTCCATCTATGAAAGGGCCCGTTCTTCCACACGAATTCAAACTGCCAAAATCCATCTTACATCATGGTGAAGCTATGTGCTCAATAGGAATCGTCGTGAGCATTTTGAAATGGTGTTATGGGGCTAAAAAGGACACCGTAAGTGAAAGTTATGCCAATTTCTTTGAACGTCGACAATCCAAGCGTTCCATGTACGCAAGAGCCTGTTCTTCCACATGAATTCAAACTGCCAAAATCCATCATACATCATGGCGAACCTGAGAGTTTCGTCAGAATCGTTATGCGAAAGTTATGCCAATTTTTGAAATGGTGTTATGGGCCCAAAACGGACACCGTATGCGAAAGTTATGCCAATTTCTTCGAACGTCGACAATCCAAGCATTCCATGTAAGCAAGCGCCTGTTCATTCACACGAAATCAAACTGCCAAAATCCATCATATGTCATGGTAAAGATATGTGTTCATTCAAAATCATCATGAGCTTTTCGAAATGGTATTATGGACCCAAAACGAACACGGTAGGTGAAAGTTATGCCAATTTCTTCGAACGTCGACAATCCAAGTGTTCAATGTACACAAGCTCCTGTTCTTCCACATGAATTCAAACTACCAAAATCCAACATACATGATGGTGAAGCTATGAATTCATTCAAAATCATTATGAGCTTTTCGAAATGGGGTTATGGGCTCAAAATGGACATCGTATTCGAAAGTTATGTAAATTTCTTCGAACGTCGACAATCTAAGCGTTCCATGTAAGCAAGCGCCTATTCTTCTACACGGATTCGAACTACCAAAATCCATCAAATGTCATGGTGAAGCCATGTGTTCATAAAGAATCTTCGTGAGCTCTTCGAAATGGTATTATGGGGCCAAAACGGACACCGTATACGAAAGTTATGTCAATTTCTTCGAACGTCGACAATCCAAGCGTTCCATGTATGAAAGCGCCTATTCCTCCACACAAATTTAAACTGCTAAAATCTAACATGTGTCATGGTGAAGCTATGAGTTCATTCAGAATTATCGTGTGCTTTCTAAAATGGGGTTATGGGCCCAGAATGGACATCGTATGTGAAAGTGATGTCAATTTCTTCGAAAGTCGACAATCCAAGCGTTCCATGTAAGCAAGTGCCTGTCCTTCCACCCAAATTCAAACTACCAAAATCCATCATATGTCATGGTGAAGCTATGTGCTCATTTGGAATCGTCGTGAGCTTTTCAAAATGGTGTTATGGACCCAAAATGGACACCGTATGTAAAAGTTATGCCAATTTCTTTGAACGCCGACAATCTAAGCGTTCCATGTACGCATGCGCCTACTTTGCCACACGAATTCAAACTACCAAAATCCATCACGTGTCACGAAAAAGCTACGAGTTCAATCAAAATTGTCACAAGCTTTCCAAAATGTGGGGAGTTATGTGTCCAAAACGGACACCGTACCTAAAAGTTAAGCCAATTTCTTCAAACGTCAACAATCTAAGCCTTCCATGTATGCAAACGCCTATTCTTCCATGAGTATTCAAACTGTCAAAATCCACCATATCTCAAACCTTTCGAAATGAGGGGGGATATGGGCCTAAAACAGACACCATATGCAAAAGTTATGCCAATTTCTTCGAACGTTGACAATCCAAGCATTCCATGTACGCAAACGCCTGTTCTTCCACAAAAATTCAAACTGCCAAAATCCATTATACATAACAGTGAAGCTATGATTTTCTTCAGAATCTTCGTGAGCTTTCCACAATCTAGGGGGTTATAGGCCAAAAATAGATACCGTATGCAAAAATTATTCCAATTTCTTCGAACGTCGACAATCCAAGTGTTCCCTATACGCAAGTGCATGTTCTTCCACACGAATTCAAACTGCCAAAATCCATCATACATCACAGTGAACCTACGAGGTCAGTCATAGTCATCATGAGCTTTTCGAAACATGGGAAGTTATGGGCCCAAAATTGACATCGTATGCGAAAGTTATGCCAATTTCTTCGAATGTCGATAATCCAAACGTTCCATGTACGCATGCACCTGTTCTTCTACATGAATTCAAACTGCCAAAATCCATCATACATCATGGCAAAGTTGCGAGTTCATTTAGAATCATCGTGAGTCTTCCAAAATGTGGGGGCTTATGGGCCCAAAAGGACACCTATACGAAAGTTATGCCAATTTCTTCGAACGTCGACAATCCAAGCATTCCATGTAAGCAAGCGCCTGTTCTTCCTCAGAAATTCAAATTGACAAGATCTATCATATGACATAGAAAAGCTATGAGTTCATTCAGAATTGTCGTGAGCTTTTTGAAATGGTGTTATGGCCCCAAAACAGATGATGTATGCGAGAGTTATGCCAATTTCTTCGAACGTCGACAATCCAAGCGTTCCATATAAGCAAGGGCCTGTTCTTCCTCATGAACTCAAATTGCCAAAATCTATCATATGTGAAGGTGAAGCTATGAGTTCGTTCAGAATTATTGTGAGCTCTTCAAAATGGTGTTATGGCCCCAAAACGGACACCGTATACGAAAGTTATGCCAATTTCTTCGAACGATGACAATCTAAGCGTTCCATGTATACAAGCGCCAGTTCTTCCAAACGAATTCAAACTGCCAAATCCATCATACATCATAGTGAACCTATGAGCTCAGTCAGAATCATCATGAGCTTTTCGAAACATGGGGAGTTATGGACCCAAAACGGACATCGTATGCGAAAGTTATGCCAATTTCTTCGAACGTCGACAATCCAAACGTTTCATGTACGCATGCATCTGTTCTTCCACATGAATTCAAACTGCCAAAATCCATCATACATCATGGCAAAGTTGCGAGTTCAGTCAGAATCATCGTGAGTTTTTCGAAATGTGGGGGCTTATGGGCCCAAAAGGACACCTATGCGAAAGTTATGCCAATTTCTTCGAACGTCAACAATCCAAGCGTTCCACGTAAGCAAGAGCCTATTCTTCCTCAGAAATTCAAATCGCCAAGATCTATCATATGACATAGAAAAGCTATGAGTTCATTTAGAATTGTCGTGAGCCTTTAGAAATGGTGTTGTGGCCCCAAAATAGATGACGTATGTGAAAGTTATGCCAATTTCTTCTAACGTCGACAATCCAAGCGTTCCATATAAGCAAGGGCCTATTCTTCCTCATGAATTCAAATTGCTAAAATCTATCATATGTCAAGGTGAAGCTATGAGTTCGTTCAGAATCATTGTGAGCTTTTCAAAATGGTGTTATGGCCCCAAAACGGACACCGCATGTGAAAGTTATGCCAATTTCTTCGAACGACGACAGTCCAAGCGTTCCATTATTCAAGCGCCAGTTCTTCCACACGAATTCAAATTGCCAAATCCATCATACATCACAGTGAACCTATGACTTCAGTCAGAATCATCATGAGCGTTTTGAAATGTGGGGAGTTATGGGCCCAAAACGGACATCGTATGCGAAAGTTATACTTATTTCTTCGAACATCGACAATCCAAGCGTTCCATATACGCAAACTTCTGTACTTTCCCACGAATGTTGTTATGGCCCCAAAATGGACATCGTATGCGAAAGTTAAGCCAATTTCTTCGAACGTCGACAATCCAAGCGTTCAATGTAAGCAAGCGCCTGTTCTTCCACATGAATTCAAACTGGCAAAATCCATCATACATCATGGAAAAGCTGTGAGTTCATTCAAAATTGTCACGAACTTTTCAAAATGTGGGGAGTTATGGGTTCAAAACGGATACCGTACGTGAAAGTTATGCCAGTTTCTTTGAACATCGACAATCTAAGCATTCCATGTACGCAAACGCCTATTCTTCCACACGAATTCAAACTGTTAAAATCCATCATACGTTAGGGCAAAGCTATGAGTTCATTAAGAATCGTCGCGACCCTTTCGAAATGTGGGGGTTATGGCCCAAAACGGACACCGTATGCGAAAGTTATGCCAATTTCTTCGAACGTCGACAGTCGAAGCGTTCCATGTGCGTAAGCGCCTGTTCTTCCACATGAATTCAAACTGCCAAAATCCATCATACATCACAGTGAACCTACTCGTTCAGTTAGAACCAACGTGAGCATTTCAAAATGTGGGGACTTATGGGTCTAAAATGGGCATCGTATTCGAAAGTTATGCCAATTTCTTCGAACGTCGACAATCCAAGCGTTCCATATACGCAAACACCTGTTCTTTCACTCAAATTTAAATTGTCAAAATCCAACATATGTTATGGTGAAGCTATGAGTTCATTCAGAATCATCGTGAGCTTTTCAAAATGGTGTTATGGCCCAAAATTGGACACCATATGCGAAAGTTATGCAAATTTCTTCGAACGCCGACAATCCGAGCATTCCATGTAAGCAAGCGCTTGTTCTTCCACATGAATTCAAGCTGCCAAAATCCATCATATGTCATGGTGAAGCTATGAGTTCATTCAAAATCATCGTGAGCTTTTTGAAATGGTGTTATGGCCCCAAAACGGACACCGTATGCGAAAGTTATGCCAATTTTTTCGAACGCCGACAATCCAAGCGTTCTATTTAAGCGAGCGTCTACTCTTCCACACGAATTCAAACTACCAAAATGTGTTCATATAGAATCATCTTGAGCTCTTTAAAATGGTATTATGGGCCTAAAACGGACACCGTTTATGAAAGTTATGCCAATTTCTTCGAACGTCGACAATCCAAGCATTCCATGTTTGCAAGCGCCTATTCCTCCACACGAATTCAAACCGCCAAAATCCAACATGTGTCATGGTGAAGCTATCACTTTGTTCAGAATCATTGTGAGCTTCCCAAAATGGGGTTATAGGCCCAGGACGGACATCGTATGCAAAAGCGATGTCAATTTCTTCGAACGTCGACAATCCAAGCATTCCATGTAAGCAAGCGCCTGTACTTTCGTACGAATTCGAACTACCAAAATCCATCATATCCCATGGTAGAGCTATGACCTCATTCAAAATCATCGTGAGCTTTTCAAAATCATGTTATGGGCCCAAAAGGACACCGTATTCAAAAGTTATACAAATTTCTTCGAGCGTCGACAACGCAAGCATTCCATCTATACAAGCGCCTGTTCTTCCACACGAATTAAAACTGCTAAAATCCATCATACATCATGGTGAAGCTATGTGCTCATTAGGAATCGTCGTGATCATTTCGAAATGGTGTTATTGGACTAAAATAGACACCGTATGTGAAAGTTATGCCAATTTCTTTGAACGTCGACAATCAAAGCATTCCATGTACGCAAGAGCCTGTTCTTCCACACGAATTCAAACTGCCAAAATCCATCATACATCATGGTGAACCTAAGAGTTTAGTCAGAATCGTCACGAGCTTTTCGAAATGTGGAGAGTTATGGGCCCAAAACGGACATCGTTTGTGAAAGTTATGCCAATTTCTTTGAACGTCGCCAATCCAGGCATTCCATGTAGGCAGGCGCCTGTTCTTCCACACGAATTAAAATTGCTAAAATCCAACATGTGTCATGGTGAAGCTATGAGTTCATTCAAAATCGTCATGAACTTTCCGAAATGGGGTTATGGGCCCAAAATGGACATCGTATGCGAAAGTGATGTCAGTTTCTTCGAACGTCGACAATCCAAGTGTTCCATGTAAGCAAGCGTATATCCTTCCACATGTATTCAAACCACCAAAAATCCATCATATGTCATGGTGAAGCTATGAGCTCATTAAGAATCATCGTGAGCTTTTTTGAAATGGTGTTATGGGCCCAAAAGGACACCGTATACGAAAGTCATGCCAATTTCTTCGACGTCGACAATGCAAGCATTCCATCTATGCAAGGGCCTGTTCTTCCACACGAATTCAAACTGCCAAAATCTATCATACGTCATGGTGAAGCTATGTGCTCAATAGGAATCATCGTGAGCATTTTGAAATGGTGTTATGGGGCTAAAAAGGACACCATATGTGAAAGTTATGCCAATTTCTTTGAACGTCGACAATCCAAGTGTTCCATGTACGCAAGAGCCTGTTCTTCCACACTAATTCAGACTGCCAAAATCCATCATACATCGTGGCGAACCTGAGAGTTTATCAGAATCGTCACGAGCTTTTCGAAATGTGGAGAGTTATGGGCCCAAAATGGACATCGTTTGTGAAAGTTGTGCCAATTTCTTTGAACGTCATCAATCCAGGCATCCCATGTAGGCAAGCGCCTGTTCTTCCACACGAATTCAAACTGCTTAAATCCAACATATATCATATTGAAGCTATGAGTTCATTCAGGATCATCGTGACCTTTTTGAAATGGGGTATGGGCCCAGAATGGACGTCGTATACCAAAGTTATGTCAATTTCTTTGAACGTCAACAATCCAAGCGTTCTATGTAAGCAAGCGCCTATTCTACCAAACGAATTCAAACTACTAAAATACATCATATGTTATGATGAAGCTATGTGTTCACTCAGAATCATCATGAGCCTTTCGAAATGGTATTATGGGCCCGAAACGGACACCATATGTGAAAGTTATACCAATTTCTTCGAACGCGACAATCCAAGCGTTTCATGTACGCAAGCACCTATTCCTCCCCAATAAATTCAAACTTCCAAAATTCAACATATCTCATGGTGAAGCTATGAGTTCATTCAGGATCATCGTGACTTTTTTGAAATGGGGTTATGACTCCAGAATGGACATCGTATGCGAAAGTTATGTCAATTTCTTCGAACGTCGACAATCCAAGCGTTCCATGTAACCAAGCTTTTGTTCTTCCTCACAAATTCAAACTGGTAAAATCCATCATATGTTATGGTGAAGTTATGCGTTCATTCAAAATCGTCGTGAGCTTTTTGAAACGGTGTTATGGACCCAAAACGGGCACCGTAATCGAAAGTTATTCCAATTTCTTCGAACGTCGACAATCCAAGCGTTCCATGATTGCTAGTACCTGTTCCTCCACACGAATTCAAAACTACCAATAACCAACATATGTTATGGTGTAACTATGAGTTCATTTAGAATTGTCATGAGCTTTTTAAAATGGTTTTATGGTCCCAAAATGGACACCGTATGCGAAAGTTATGCTAATTTCTTCAAACGTCGACAATCTAAGCGTTCCATGTAAGCAAGCACCTGTTCTTCCACACGGATTCAAACTGTCAAAATTCATCATATGTCATGGTAAAGCTATGGGTCTATTTAAAATCGTCATGACCTTTTCGAAATGGTATTATGGGCCCAAAACGGACATCGTATGTGAAAGTTATGCCAATTTCTTCGAACGTCGAGAATCCAAGCTTTCCATGATTGCAAGCGCCTGTTCCTCCACACGAATTCAAACCGCCAAAATCCAACATGTGTCATGGAGAAGCTATCACTTCGCTCAGAATCATCGTGAGCTTCCCAAAACGGGGTTATGGGGCCAGGACGGACATCGTATGCAAAAGCGATGTCAATTTCTTCGAACGTCGACAATCCAAGCGTTTCATGTAAGCAAGCGCCTGTACTTTCGCATGAATTTGAACTACCAAAATCCATCATATCCCATGGTGGAGCTATGACCTCATTCAAAATCATCGTCAACTTCTCAAAATCATGTTATGGACCCAAAAGGACACCGTATTCAAAAGTTATGCAAATTTATTCGAGCGTCGACAATGCAAGCATTCCATCTATGCAAGCGCCTGTTCTTCCACACGAATTCAAACCGCCAAAATCCATCATTCATCATGGTGAAGCTATGTGCTCATTAGGAATTGTCGTGAACATTTCGAAATGGTGTTATGGGGCTAAAACGGACACCGTATGTGAAAGTTATGCCAATTTCTTTGAACGTCGACAATTAAAGCGTTCCATGTATGGAAGAGCCTGTTCTTCCACACGAATTCAAACTGCCAAAATCCATCATACATCATGGCGATCCTGAGAGTTTATCAAAATCGTCACGAGCTTTCCGAAATGTGGAGAGTTATGGGCCCAAAACGGACATCGTTTGTAAAAGTTATGCCAATTTCTTTGAATGTCGTCAATCCAAGCGTTCCATGTAGGCAAGCGCCTGTTCTTCCACACGAATTCAAACTGCTAAAATCCAACTTATATCATGGTGAAGCTATGAGTTCATTCAGGATCATCATGACCTTTCCAAAATGGGGTATGGGCCCAGAATGGACATCGTATACGAAAGTTATGTCAATTTCTTCGAACGTCGACAGTCCAAGCTTTCCATGTAACAAGCCCCTATTCTACCACACGAAATCAAACTACTAAAATATGTCATATGTCATGATGAAGCTATGGGTTCACTCAGAATCATTGTGACCCTTTCGAAATGGTATTATGGGCCCAAAATGGACACCGTATGTGAAAGTTATACCAATTTCTTCAAATATGACAATCCAAGTATTTCATGTACGCAAGCACATGTTCCTCGACACGAATTCAAATGTCCAAAATCTAACATATCTTATGGTGAAGCTATGAGTTCATTCGGAATCATCGTGAGGTTTTTAAAATGGGGTTATGAACCCAGAATGGACATCGTATGCGAAAGTTATGTCAATTTCTTCGAATGTCGACAATCCAAGCATTCCATGTAACCAAGCGCCTGTTCTTCCACAAAAATTCAAACTGCTAAAATCCATCATATGTCATGGTGAAGCTATGTGTTCATTCAGAATCATCGTGAGCTTTTCAAAATGGTGTTATGGACCCAAAATGGACAACGTATGCCAAAGTTATGTCAATTTCTTCGAACGTCGATAATCCAAGCATTCCATGATTGCTAGCGCCTATTCTTCCACACGAGTTCAAACTACCAAAATCCAACATATGTCATGGTAAAGCTATGGGTTCATTCAGAATCATCATGACCTTTCCAAAATGGGGTTATGAGCCTAGAATGGACATCATATGCAAAAGTTATACCAATTTCTTCGAACGTCGACAATCCAAACGTTCCATGTAAGCAAGTGCCTATTTTTCCACACGAATTCAAACTGCTAAAATGCATCATATGTCATGGTAAAGCTATGTGTTCATTTAGAATCATCGTAAACTTTTTGGAATGGTATTATGGGCCCAAAACGGACACCTATGCAAAAGTTATACCAATTTCTTCGAACGTCGACAATCCAAGCGTTCCATGTAAGCAAGTGCCTATTTTTCCACACGAATTCAAACTGCTAAAATGCATCATATGTCATGGTAAAGCTATGTGTTCATTTAGAATCATCGTAAACTTTTTGGAATGGTATTATGGGCCCAAAATGGACACCTATGCAAAAGTTATACCAATTTCTTCGAACCTCGACAATCCAAGCGTTCCATGTATGCAAGTGCCTCTTCCTCCACACTAATTCAAACTGCTAAAATACAACATATGTCATGGTAAAGCTATGAGATCATTCAGAATTGTGGTGAGCTTTTTGAAATGGGGTTATGACCCCAGAATGGACATCGTATGCAAAAGTTATGTCAATTTCTTCGAACGTCGATAGTCCAAGCGTTCTATGTAACCAAGTGCCTATTCTTCCACACAAATTCAAACTGTTAAAATCCATCATATGTTATGATGAAGCTATGTGTTCATTTAAAATCAACGTGAGCTTTTCGAAATGGGGTATGGGCCCAAAATGGACATCATATACGAAAGTTATGTCAATTTCTTAGAACGTCGACAATCCAAGCGTTCCATGTAAGCAAGCGCCTATTCTTCCACACAAATTCAAACCGCTAAAATCCATCATATGTTATGATGAAGCTATGTGTTCATTCAAAATCATCGTGAGGCTTTTGAAAATGGTCTTATGGACCCAAAATGGACACCGCTTTCGAAAGTTATGCTAATTTCTTCGAACATCGACAATCAAAGCTTTCCATGATTGCAAGGGTCAGTTCGTCCACATGAATTCAAACTGCCAAAATCCAGCATATGTCATGGTAAAGCTATGAGTTCATTTAGAATTGCCATGAGCTTTTTGAAATGGTGTTATGGGCCCAAAACGGACACCGTATGCGAAAGTTATGCCAAATTTCTTCGAATGCCGACAATCTAAGTGTTCCATGTATGCAAGCGCCTGTTCCACACGAATTCAAACTTCCAAAATCCAGCATTTGATATAGTGAAGCTATGAGTTCATTCAGAATCATCGTGAGCTTTTCGAAACGGGGTTATGGGCCCAAAATGGACATCGTATGCGGAAGTGATGTCAATTTCTTCGAACGTCGACAGTCTAAGACTTCCATTTAAGCAGGCGCCTGTCCTTCCACATGAATTCAACCTACCAAAATCCATCATATGTCATCCTGAGCTTTTCGAAATGATGTTATAGGCCAAAAAACGATACCGTATACGAAAGTTATGTCAATTTCTTCGAGCGTCGCCAATGCAAGCAATCCATCTATGCAAGCGCCTGTTCTTCCACACGAATTCAAACTGCCAAAATCCATCATACATCATGATGAAGCTATGTGCTCATTAGGAATCGTCGTGAGCATTTGGAATGGTGTTATGGGCCTAAAACGGACACCGTATGTGAAAGTTATGCCAATTTCTTTGAACGTCGACAATCAAAGCGTTCCATGTACGTACGAGCCTATTCTTCCACACGAAATCAAACTGTGAAAATCTAACATACGTGATGGTGAAGCTATGAATTCATTCAAAATCGTCATGAACTTTCTGAAATGGGGTTATGGGTCCAGAATGGACATAGTATGCAAAAGTTATGTCAATTTCTTCGAACATCGACAATCTACGCGTTCCATGTAAACAAGTGCTTGTTCTTCCACACGAATTCAAACTACCAAAATGTGTTCATACATAATCATCTTGAGCTCTTTGAAATGGTATTATGGGCCTAAAACGGACACCGTTTATGAAAGTTATGCCAATTTCTTCGAACGTCGACAATCCAAGCGTTCCATGTTTGCAAGCGCTTATTCCTCCATACAAATTCAAACCGCCAAAATCCAACATGTGTCATGGTAAAGCTATGACTTCATTCAGAATCATCGTGAGCTTCCCAAAATGGGGTTATGGGCCCAGGACGGACATCCTGTGCAAAAGCGACATCAATTTCTTCGAACGTCGATAATCCAAGCGTTCCATGTAAGCAAGCGCCTGTACTTTCGCACGAATTCGAACCACTAAAATCCATCATATCCCATGGTGGAGCTATGACCTCATTCAAAATCATCGTGAGCTTTTCAAAATCATGTTATGGGCCCAAAAGGACACCGTATTCAAAAGTTATGCAAATTTCTTTAAGCATCGACAATGCAAGCATTCCATCTGTGCAAGCGCCTATTCTTCCACACGAATTGAAATTGCCAAAATCCATGATACATCATGGTGAAGCTATGTGCTCATTAGGAATCATCGTGAGCATTTCGAAATGGTGTTATGGGCCTAAAACGGACACCGTATGTGAAAGTTATGCCAATTTCTTTGAACGTCGACAATCAAAGCATTCCATGTACTCAAGAGCTGTTCTTCCACACGAATTCAAAATGCCAAAATCAATCATACATCATGGCGAACCTAAGAGTTTAGTCAGAATCGTCAAGAGCTTTCCAAAATGTGGAGAGTTATGGGCCCAAAACGGACATCGTTTGTGAAAGTTATGCCAATTTCTTTGAACGTCGTCAATCCAAGCGTTCCATGTAGGCAAGCGCCTGTTCTTCCACACGAATTAAAACTGCAAAAATCCAACATGTGTCATGATGAAGCTATGAGTTCGTTCAAAATCATCGTGAGCTTTCCGAAATGGGTTTATGGGCCCAAAATGGACATCGTACGCGAAAGTAATGTCAATTTCTTCGAACGTCGACAATCCAAGCGTTCCATGTAAGCAAGCGCATATCCTTCCACACAAATTCAAATCACCAAAATCCATCATATGTCACGGTGAAGCTATGAGCTCGTTGAGAATCATCGTGAGCTTTTCGAAATGGTGTTATGGGCCCAAAAGGACACCGTATACAAAAGTCATGCCAATTTCTTCGAGGGTCGACAATGCAAGCATTCCAACTATGCAAGGGCCTATTCTTCCACATGAATTCAAACTGCCAAAAACTATCATACCTCATGGTGAAGCTATGTGGTCAATAGGAATCATCGTGAGCATTTTGAAATGGTGTTAAGGGGCTAAAAAGGACACCGTATGTGAAAGTCATGCCAATTTCTTTGAACGTCGACAATCCAAGCGTTCCATGTACGCAAGAGCCTGTTCTTCCACACGAATTCAAACTGTTAAAATCCATCATACATCATGGCGAACCTGAGAGTTTATCAGAATCATCATGAGCTTTTCGAAATGTGGAGAGTTATGGGCCCAAAACGGACATCGTTTGTGAAAGTTATCCCAATTTCTTTGAACGTCGTCAATCCAAGCATTCCATGTAGGCAAGCGTCTGTTCTTCCACACGAATTCAAACTGCTAAAATCCAACATATATCATGGTGAAGCTATGAGTTCATTCAGGATCATCGTGACCTTTTCGAAATGGGGTATGGGCCCAGAATGGACATCGTATACGAAAGTTATGTCAATTTCTTCGAACGTCGACAATCCAAGTGTTCCATGTAAGCAAGCGCCTATTCTACCAAACGAATTCAAACTACTAAAATACATCATATGTTATGATGAAGCTATGTGTTCACTTAGAATCGTCATGAGCCTTTCAAAATGGTATTATGGGTCGAAAAGGACACCATATGTGAAAGTTATACCAATTTCTTCGAACGCGACAATCCAAGCATTTCATGTATGCAAGCACCTATTCCTCCCCTTGAATTCAAACTTCCAAAATCCAACATATCTCATGGTGAAGCTATGAGTTCATTCAGAATCATCGTGTGTTTTTTGAAATGGGGTTAGGACTCCAGAATGGACATCGTATGAGAAAGTTATGTCAATTTCTTTGAACGTCGACAATTCAAGCGTTCCATTTAACCAAGCGTCTGTTCTTCCACACAAATTGAAAATGGTAAAATCTATCTTATGTTATGGTGAAGTTATGTGTTCATTCAAAATCATCGTGAGCTTTACGAAATGATGTTATGGACCCAAAACGGACACCGTATGCGAAAGTTATTCCAATTTCTTCGAACGTCGACAATCCAAGCGTTCCATGATTGCTAGTACCTGTTCCTCCACACGAATTCAAACTACCAATATCCAACATATGTTATGGTATAACTATGAGTTCATATAGAATTGTCATGAGCTTTTTAAAATGGTTTTATGGTCCCAAAACGGACACCGTATGCGAAAGTTATGCCAATTTCTTCAACCGTCGACAATCCAAGCGTTCCATGTAAGCAAGCACCTGTTCTTCCACACGGATTCAAACTATCAAAATCCTTCATATGTCATGGTAAAGCTATGGGTCTATTTAAAATTGTCATGACCTTTTCGAAATGGTATTATGGGCCCTAAACGGACATCGTATGTGAAAGTTATGCCAATTTCTTCGAATGTCGACAATCCAAGCGTTCCATGTACGAATGCGCTTGTTGTTCCACACGAATTCAAACTGCCAAAATCCAACATACGTGATGGTAAAGCTATGAATTCATTCAAAGTCGTCATGAGCTTTCTGAAATGGGGTTATGGGTCCAGAATGGACATAGTATGCGAAAGTTATGTCAATTTCTTCGAACGTCGACAATCTAAGCATTCCACGTAAGCAAGCGCTTGTTCTTCCACACGAATTCAAACTACCAAAATGTGTTCATACAGAATCATCTTGAGCTCTTTGAAATGGTATTATGGGCCTAAAACGGACACCGTTTATGAAAGTTATGCCAATTTCTTCTAACGTCGACGATCCAAGCGTTCCATGTAAGCAAGCGCCTGTACTTTCGCACGAATTCGAACTACCAAAATCCATCATATCCCATGGTGGAGCTATGACCTCATTCAAAATCATCGTGAGCTTTTCAAAATCATGTTATGGGCCCAAAAGGACATCGTATTCAAAAGTTATGCAAATTTCTTCGAGCGTCGACAATGCAAGCATTCCATCTATGCAAGGGCCTGTTCTTCCACACGAATTCAAACTGCCAAAATATATCATACGTCATGGTGAAGCTATGTGCTCAATAGGAATCATCGTGAGCATTTTGAAATGGTGTTATGGGGCTAAAAAGGACACCGTATGTGAAAGTTATGCCAATTTCTATGAATGTCAACAATCCAAGCGTTCCGTGTACGCAAGAGCCTGTTCTTCCACACGAATTCAAACTGCCAAAATCTATCATACATCATGGCGAACCTGAGAGTTTATCAACATCGTCACAAGATTTTTGAAATGTGGAGAGTTATGGGCCCAAAACGGACATCGTTTGTGAAAGTTATGCCAATTTCTTTGCACGTCGTCAATCCAAGCATTCCATGTAGGCAAGTGCTTGTTCTTCCACACGAATCCAAACTGCTAAAATCCAACATATATCATGGTGAAGCTATGAGTTCATTCAGGATCATCGTGACCTTTCCGAAATGGGCTATGGGCCTCGAATGGACATCGTATACGAAAGTTATGTCAATTTCTTCGAACGTCGACAATCCAAGCATTCCATATAAGCAAGCGCATATCCTTCCACATGAATTCAAACCACCAAAATCCATCATATGTCACGGTGAAGCTATGAGCTCATTAAGAATCATCGTGAGCTTTTCGAAATGGTGTTATGGGCCCAAAAGGACACCATATATGAAAGTCATGCCAATTTCTTCGAGCGTCGACAATGCAAGCATTCCATCTATGAAAGGGCCTGTTCTTCCACACGAATTCAAACTACCAAAATCTATCATACGTCATGGTGAAGCTATGTGCTCAATAGGAATCGTTGTGAGCATTTTGAAATGGTGTTATGGGGCTAAAAAGGACACCGTAAGTGAAAGTTATGCCAATTTCTTTGAACGTCGACAATCCAAGCGTTCCATGTACGCAAGAGCCTATTCTTCCACATGAATTCAAACTACCAAAATCCATCATACATCGTGGCGAACCTGAGAGTTTAGTCAGAATCGTCACGCGATTTTCGAAATGTGGAGAGTTATGGGCCCAAAATGGACATCTTTTGTGAAAGTTATCCCAATTTCTTTGAACGTCGTCAATCCAAGCATTCCATGTAGGCAAGCGCCTGTTCTTCCACACGAATTCAAACTGCTAAAATCCAACATATATCATAGTGAAGCTATGAGTTCATTCAGGATCATCGTGACCTTTCCGAAATGGGGTATTGGCCCAGAATGGACATCGTATACGAAAGTTATGTCAATTTCTTCGAGCGTCGACAATCCAAGCGTTCCATCTACGCAAGCACCTATTCTTCTCCATGAATTCAAACTGCCAAAATCCATCATACGTCATGGCAAAGCTGCGAGTTCATTCAAAATCATTGTGGGCCTTCTAAATGTGGGGGGTTATGGGCTGAAAATGGACGCTGTATGCGAAAGTTATGCCAATTTCTTCGAACATCGACAATCCAAGAGTTCCATGTGCGCAAATGCCTATTCTTCCACATGAATACAAACTGCCAAAATCCATCATACATGATGGTAAACCTACGAGTTAAGTCAAAATCATCGCGAGCTTTTTGAAACATGGGGAGTTATGGGCCCAAATACAAAAGTTATGCCAATTTCTTCGAACGTCGACAATCCGAGTGTTCCATGATTGCAAGCGCCTGTTCCTCCACAAGAATTCAAACTGGAAAAATCCAACATATGTCATGGTGAAGATATAAGTTCATTTAGAATTGTCATGAACTTTTTGAAATGCTGTCATGGGCCCAAAACGGACACCGTATGCAAAAGTTATGCCAATTTCTTCGAACGTCGACAATCCAAGCATTCCATGTAAGCAAGCGCCTGTTCATTCACACGAAATCAAACTGCCAAAATCCATCATATGTCATTGTAAAGATATGTGTTCATTCAAAATCATCATGAGCTTTTCGAAATGGTATTATGGACCCAAAACGAACACGGTAGGCGAAAGTTATGCCAATTTCTTCGAACGTCGACAATCCAAGTGTTCCATGTACACAAGCTCCTGTTCTTCCAGATGAATTCAAACTACCAAAATCCAACATACATGATGGTGAAGCTATGAATTCATTCAAAATCATTATGAGCTTTTCGAAATGGGGTTATGGGCTCAAAATGGACATCGTATTCGAAAGTTATGTAAATTTCTTCGAACGTCGACAATCTAAGCGTTCCATGTAAGCAAGCGCCTATTCTTCTACACGGATTCGAACTACCAAAATCCATCAAATGTCATGGTGAAGCCATGTGTTCATAAAGAATCTTCGTGAGCTCTTCGAAATGGTATTATGGGGCCAAAACGGACACCGTATACGAAAGTTATGTCAATTTCTTCGAACGTCGACAATCCAAGCGTTCCATGTATGAAAGCGCCTATTCCTCCACACAAATTTAAACTGCTAAAATCTAACATGTGTCATGGTGAAGCTATGAGTTCATTCAGAATCATCGTGTGCTTTCTAAAATGGGGTTATGGGCCCAGAATGGACATCGTATGCGAAAGTGATGTCAATTTCTTCGAAAGTCGACAACCCAAGCGTTCCATGTAAGCAAGTGCCTGTCCTTCCACCCAAATTCAAACTACCAAAATCCATCATATGTCATGGTGAAGCTATGTGCTCATTTGGAATCGTTGTGAGCTTTTCAAAATGGTGTTATGGACCCAAAATGGACACCGTATGTAAAAGTTATGCCAATTTCTTTGAACGCCGACAATCCAAGCGTTCCATGTACGATGCGCCTGCTTTTCCACACGAATTCAAACTACCAAAATCCATCACGTGTCACGGAAAAGCTACGAGTTCTATCAAAATTGTCACAAGCTTTCCAAAATGTGGGGAGTTATGTGTCCAAAACGGACACCGTACCTAAAAGTTAAGCCAATTTCTTTGAATGTCAACAATCTAAGCCTTCAATGTATGCAAACGCCTGTTCTTCCATGAGTATTCAAACTGTCAAAATCCACCATATCGCAAACCTTTTGAAATGAGGGGGGATATGGGCCTAAAACAGACACCATATGCGAAAGTTATGCCAATTTCTTCGAACGTTGACAATCCAAGCATTCCATGTACGCAAACGCCTGTTCTTCCACAAAAATTCAAACTGCCAAAATCCATTATACATAACAGTGAAGCTATGATTTTCTTCAGAATCTTCATGAGCTTTCCACAATCTAGGGGCTTATAGGCCAAAAATAGATACCGTATGCAAAAATTATTCCAATTTCTTCGAACGTTGACAATCCAAGTGTTCCCTATATGCAAGTGCATGTTCTTCCACACGAATTCAAACTGCCAAAATCCATCATACATCACAGTGAACCTACGAGCTCAGTCAGAATCATCATAAACTTTTCGAAACATGGGAAGTTATGGGCCCAAAATGGACATCGTATGCGAAAGTTATGCCAATTTCTTCGAATGTCGATAATCCAAACGTTCCATGTACGCATGCACCTGTTCTTCCACATGAATTCAAACTGCCAAAATCCATCATAAATCATGGCAAAGTTGTGAGTTCATTCAGAATCGTCGTGAGTCTTCCAAAATGTGGGGGCTTATGGGCCCAAAAGGACACCTATGCGAAAGTTATGCCAATTTCTTCGAACGTCGACAATCCAAGCGTTCCATGTAAGCAAGTGCCTGTTCTTCCTCACAAATTTAAATCGCCAAGATCTATCATATGACATAGAAAAGCTATGAGTTCATTCAGAATTGTCGTTAGCTTTTTGAAATGGTGTTATGGCCCCAAAACAGATGACGTATACGAAAGTTATGCCAATTTCTTCGAACGTCGGCAATCCAAGCGTTTCATATAAGCAAGGGCCTGTTCTTCCTTATGAACTAAAATTGCCAAAATCTATCATATGTGAAGGTGAAGCTATGAGTTCGTTCAGAATCATTGTGAGCTCTTCAAAATGGTGTTATGGCCCCAAAACGGACACCGTATACGAAAGTTATGCCAATTTCTTCGAACGACGACAATCTAAGCGTTCCATTTATACAAGCGCCAGTTCTTCCACACGAATTCAAACTGCCAAATCCATCATACATCATAGTGAACCTACGAGCTCAGTCAGAATCATCGTGAGCTTTTCGAAACATGGGGAGTTATGGACCCAAAACGGACATCGTATGCGAAAGTTATGCCAATTTCTTCGAACGTCGACAATCGAAACGTTCCATGTACGCATGCACCTGTTCTTCCACATGAATTCAAACTGCCAAAATCCATCATACATCATGGCAAAGTTGTGAGTTCATTCAGAATCGTCGTGAGTCTTCCGAAATGTGGGGGCTTATGGGCCCAAAAGGACACCTATGCGAAAGTTATGCCAATTTCTTCGAACGTCGACAATCCAAGCGTTCCATGTAAGCAAGTGCCTGTTCTTCCTCACAAATTAAAATCGCCAAGATCTATCATATGACATAGAAAAGCTATGAGTTCATTCAGAATTGTCGTTAGCTTTTTGAAATGGTGTTATGGCCCCAAAACAGATGACGTATACGAAAGTTATGCCAATTTCTTCGAACGTCGGCAATCCAAGCGTTTCATATAAGCAAGGGCCTGTTCTTCCTTATGAACTCAAATTGCCAAAATCTATCATATGTGAAGGTGAAGCTATGAGTTCGTTCAGAATCATTGTGAGCTCTATGGTGTTATGGCCCCAAAACGGACACCGTATACGAAAGTTATGCCAATTTCTTCGAACGACGACAATCTAAGCGTTCCATTTATACAAGCGCCAGTTCTTCCACACGAATTCAAACTGCCAAATCCATCATACATCATAGTGAACCTACGAGCTCAGTCAGAATCATCGTGAGCTTTTCGAAACATGGGGAGTTATGGACCCAAAACGGACATCGTATGCGAAAGTTATGCCAATTTCTTCGAACGTCGACAATCGAAACGTTCCATGTACGCATGCACCTGTTCTTCCACATGAATTCAAACTGCCAAAATCCATCATACATCATGGCAAAGTTGTGAGTTCATTCAGAATCGTCGTGAGTCTTCCGAAATGTGGGGGCTTATGGGCCCAAAAGGACACCTATGCGAAAGTTATGCCAATTTCTTCGAACGTCAACAATCCAAGCGTTCCATGTAAGTAAGCGCCTATTCTTCCTCACAAATTCAAATCGCCAAGATCTATCATATGACATAGAAAAGCTATGAGTTCATTTAGAATTGTCATGAGCCTTTTGAAATGGTGTTATGGCCCCAAAATAGATGACGTATGCGAAAGTTATGCCAATTTCTTCAAACGTCGACAATCCAAGCGTTCCATATAAGCAAGGGCCTGTTCTTTCTCATGAATTCAAATTGCCAAAATCTATCATATGTCAAGGTGAAGCTATTAGTTCGTTCAGAATCATTGTGAGCTTTTCAAAATGGTGTTATGGCCCCAAAGCGGACACCGTATGTGAAAGTTATGCCAATTTCTTCGAACGACGACAATCCAAGCGTTCCATGTATTCAAGCGCCAGTTCTTCCACACGAATTCAAATTGCCAAATCCATCATACATCACAGTGAACCTATGAGTTCAGTCAGAATCATCATGAGCATTTTGAAATGTGGGAAGTTATGGGCCCAAAACGGACATCGTATGCGAAAGTTATACTTATTTCTTCGAACATCGACAATCCAAGCGTTCCATATACGCAAACTTCTGTACTTTCCCACGAATTCGAACTGCCAATATCCAACCTATGTCATGGTGAACCTATGATTTCATTCAAAATCAGTGTGATCTTTTCGAAATGGTGTTATGGCCCCAAAATGGACATCGTATGCGAAAGTTAAGCCAATTTCTTCGAACGTCGACAATCCAAGCGTTCAATGTAAGCAAGCACCTGTTCTTCCACATGAATTCAAACTGGCAAAATCCATCATACATCATGGAAAAGCTGTGAGTTCATTCAAAATTGTCATGAACTTTTCAAAATGTGGGGAGTTATGGGTTCAAAACAGACACCGTACGTGAAAGTTATGCCAATTTCTTTGAACGTCGACAATCTAAGCATTCCATGTACGCAAACGCCTATTCTTCCACACGAATTCAAACTGTTAAAATCCATCATACGTTAGGGCAAAGCTATGAGTTCATTAAGAATCATCGCAACCCTTTTGAAATGTGGGGGTCATGGCCCAAAACGGACACCGTATGCGAAAGTTATGCCAATTTCTTCGAACGTCGACAATCGAAGCTTTCCATGTGCGTAAGCGCCTGTTCTTCCACAGGAATTCAAACTGCCAAAATCCATCATACATTACAGTGAACCTACGAGTTCAACTAGAACCAACGTGAGCATTTCAAAATGTGGGGACTTATGGGTCTAAAATGGACATCGTATTCGAAAGTTATGCCAATTTCTTCGAACGTCGACAATCCAAGCGTTCCATGTACGCAAACACCTGTTCTTTCACTCAAATTTAAATTGTCAAAATCCAACATATGTTATGGTGAAGCTATGAGTTTATTCAGAATCATCGTGAGCTTTTCAAAATGGTGTTATGGCCCAAAATTGGACACCATATGCGAAAGTTATGCAAATTTCTTCGAACGCCGACAATCCAAGCATTCCATGTAAGCAAGCGCTTGTTCTTCCACGTGAATTCAAGCTGCCAAAATCCATCATATGTCATGGTGAAGCTATGAGTTCATTCAAAATCATCGTGACTTTTTGAAATGGTGTTATGGCCCCAAAACGGACATCGTATGCGAAAGTTATGCCAATTTCTTCGAACGCCGACAATCCAAGCGTTCTATTTAAGCGAGCGTCTACTCTTCCACATGAATTCAAAATGCCAAAATACATCATATGTCATGGCGAAGCTATGAGATCATTTCGAATCATCATGAGCTTCTCAAAATGGCCTTATAGTCCCAAAACGGATGCCGTATGCGAAAGTTTTGACAATTTATTCGAATGGCAACAATCCAAGCGTTCCATGTACGCAAGTGCCTGTTCTTCCACACGAATTCAAACTGCCAAAATCCATTATATGTCATGGAGAAGCTATGAGTTCATTCAAAATCATCGTGAGCTTTTCCAAATGGTGTTATGGCCCCAAAACGGACACCGTATACGAGAGTTATCCTAATTTCTTCGAATGCCGACAATCCAAGTGTTCCATGTAAGTAAATGCCTGTTCTTCCGCACTAATTCAAACTGCCAAAATCCATCATATGTCACAATGAAGCTATGTGTTCATTCAGAATTGTCTTGAGCTTTCCAAAATGTAGGGGGTTATGGACCTAAAACAGACACCGTATGCGAAAGTTATGCCAATTTCTTCGAACATCAACAATACAAGCGCTCCATGAATGCAAGCGCCTATTCTTCCACACGAATTCAAACTGCCAAAATCCATCATACATCATGGTGAAGCTATCAGTTCATTCAGAATTGTCGTGAACTTTCCGTAATGTGGAGAGTTATGGGCCTAAAACGGATGCGTACGCGAAAGTTATTCCAGTTTCTTCGAA
This sequence comes from Olea europaea var. sylvestris, assembly GCF_002742605.1. Lineage (NCBI taxonomy): Eukaryota > Viridiplantae > Streptophyta > Magnoliopsida > Lamiales > Oleaceae > Olea > Olea europaea. Next base: position 1,037,886 of record NW_019235321.1, read on the forward strand.
CGTCGACAATCCAAGCATTCCATGTACGCAAGCGCCTGTTCTTCCACACAAATTCAAACTGGCAAAATCCATCGTACGTCATGGTAAAGCTGTGAGTTCATTCAAAATCGTCAGGAGCCTTCTGAAATGTTGGGTGTTATGGGCCCAAAAGGACACCGTATGTGAAAGTTATGCAAATTTCTTCGAACGTCAACAATCCAGGCATTCCATGTACGCAAATGCCTTTTTCCACATGAATTCAAACTGTCAGAATCCATCATACCTCATGGTAAAGCTGGGAGTTCATTGAGAATCGTCACAAGCCTTCCAAAATGTAGGGGATTATGGGCCAAAAATGGACACCGTATGCGAAAGTTATGCCAATTTCTTCGGACGTCGACAATCCAAGCATTCCATATACACAAGCGCCTGTTCTTCCACACAATTTCAAACTGGAAAAATCCAACATACGTGATGGTGAAGCTATGATTTAATTCAAAATCGTCATGAGCTTATTGAAATGGGGTTATGGGCCCAAAATGGACATCGTATGCGAAAGTTATGTCAATTTCTTTGAACATCGACAATCCAAGTGTTCCATGTAAGTAAGCACTTGTTCTTCCACACCAATGTAAACCGTCAAAATCCATCATATGTCATGGTGAAGCTATGTGTTCATTCAAAATCATCGTGAGCTTTTTGAAATGATATTATGGGCCTAAAACGGACACCGTATGCGAAAGTTATGCCAATTTCTTCGAAGGTCGACAATCCAAGTGTTCCATGTACCCAAGCGCACGTTCCTTCACACGAATTCAAATTGCCAAAATCCAACATATGTTATGGTGAAGCTATGAGTTCATTCAGAATTGTCGTGAGCTTTCCGAAATGGGGTTATGGGCCCAGAATGGACGTCGTATGCGAGTTTTGTCAATTTCTTCAAACGTTGACAATCCAAGCGTTCCATGTAAGCGAAAGCCTATTTTTCCACTCGAATTCAATCTGTCAAAATCCATCATATGTCCCGTTGAAGCTATGTGTTCATTTGTAATCATCGTGAGCTTTTCGAAATGGTATTTTGGGCCCAAAACAGACATCATATGCAAAAGTTATGCCAATTTCTTCGAACGTCAACAATCCAAGCTTTCCATATAGGCAAGCGCCAGTTCCTCCACAGGAATTCAAATTGCCAAAAACCAACATATGTCACGTTGAAGCTATTTGTTCATTCAGAATCATCGTGAGCTTTCCAAAATGGGGTTATGGGCCCAGAACGAGCACCGTATGCGAAAGTTATGCCAATTTCTTCGAACGTCGACAATCCAAGCATCCATGTAAGCAAGCGCTTGTGCTTACACACGAATTCAAATAGCCAAAGTCCATCTTACATCACAGAAAACCTACGAGTTCAGTCAAAATCATCCCGAGCTTTCCAAAATGTGGGGAGTTATGGGCCCAAAATGGACATCATATGCGAAAGTTATATGAATTTCTTCGAACGTCGACAATCCAAACATTCCATGTACGCAAGCGCCTGTTCTTCCACACGAATTCAAATTGCCAAAATCCATAATACATCACGATAAAGCTTTTGAGTTCCTTCTGAATTGTCGCGAGATTTCCAAAATGTAAGGGGTTAAGGGCCCAAATGGACACCGTATGCGAAAGTTATGCCAAATTCTTCGAACATCAACAATCCAAGCATTCCATGTACGCAAGCGCCTGTTCTTCCACACGAATTTAAACTGTCAAAATCCATCATACATCACGATGAAGCTACGAGTTCATTCAGAATCATCGTGAGCCTTCCGAAATGTGGGGGTCATGGGCCTGAAATGGACACTGTATGCGAAAGTTATGCCAATTTCTTCAAACGTCGACAATCCAAACGTTCCATGTACGCATGCACCTGTTCTTCCACATGAATTCAAACTGCCAAAATCCATTATACATCATGGGAAAGCTGTGAGTTCATTCAAAATCGTCGTGAGCCTTTCGAAATGTGGGGACTTATGGGCCCAAAAGGACAACTATGTGAAAGTTATGCCAATTTCTTCGAATGTCGACAATCCAAGCGTTCCATGTACGCAAGCGCCTACTCTTCCACACGAATCCATCATACATCACGACAAAGCTATTTGTTCATTCAGAATCTTCGTGAACTTTCAAAAATGGGGTTATTGGCCCAAAAAGACACCGTATGCGAAAGTTATGCAAATTTCTTTGAACGTCAACAATCCAAGCGTTCCATGTACACAAGTGCCTGTTCTTCCACACAAAGTCAAACTGTCAAAATCCATCATACCTCATGGTGAAGCTGCGAGTTCATTCCAAAATGTGGAGGATTATGGGTCCAAAAGGACACCGTATGCGAAAGTTATGCCAAATTCTCCGAACGTCGACAATCTAAGCGTTTCGCACCCATTCATCCACATGAATTCAAACTGCTAAAATCCATCATACGTCTCAGTGAAGCTATTTGTTCGTTTAGAGTCATCGTGACCTTTCCGAAATGGGGTTATGGGCCCAAAAGGACACCGTATGTGAAAGTTATGCTAATTTCTTCGAATGTGGACAATCCAAGCGTTCCATGTACGCAAGCGCCTGTTCTTCCACACAATTTCAAACTGGGAAAATCTATCATACGCCACGACGAAGCTATTTGTTCATTCAAAATAGTCACGAGCTTTTCAAAATGGGGTTATGGGCTAAAAAGGACACCGTATGTGAAAGTTATGCCAATTTCTTCAAACGTCAACAATCTAAGCGTTCCATGTACTCAAGCACCTGTTCTTCCAAAAAAATTCAAACTGCCAAAATCCATCCTACGTCACAGCGAAACTGTGAGTTCATTCAAACTGATAGCAAGCCTTCTGAAATGTGGGGGGTTATGGTCCCAAAGTGGACATCGTATGCGAAAGTTATGCCGATTTCTTTTAACATCAACAATCTGTGCGTTCCATGTACGCAAGTGCCTATTCTTCCACATGAATTCAAACTGCCAAAATCCATCATACATCACGGTGAAGCTGCAAGTTCATTCAGAATCGTCGCGAGCCTTTCGAAATGTGGGGGTTATGGGCCCAAAAGGTCAGTGTGTGTGAAAGTTATGCCAATTTCTTTGAACGTCGTCAATCCAAGCGTTCCATGTACGCAAGCGCCTATTCTTCCACACGAATTCAAACTGCCAAAATCCATCATACATCACGGTGAAGCTGGGAGTTCATTCAGAATCGTGATGAGCCTTCTTACATTTTGGGGTTATGGGCCCAAAACAACACCGTATGCAAAAGTTATGCTAATTTCTTCTAACGTCGACAATCCAAGCGTTCCATGTACGCAAGTGCGTGTTCTTCCACAAGAATTCAAATTGCCAAAATCAATCATACGTCATGGCGAAGCTGGGAGTTTATTCAGAATCTTCGTGAGCTTTTTGAAATATGGACAGTTATGGGCCCAAAACGGACATCGTATGCGGAAGTTATGCCAATATCTTCGCACATCGACAATCCAAGCGTGCCATGTACGCAAGGGCCTATTCTTCCACACAAATTCAAATTGCTAAAATGCATCTTATGTGACGATAACGCTAGTTGTTCATTCAGGATCATCGCGAGCTTTCTGAAATGTGGAGAGTTATGGGCCAAAAACGGACATCGTATGCAAAAATTATGCCAGTTTCTTCGAGCGTCAACAATCCAAGCGTTCCATGTACGCAAGCGCATGTTCTTTCACACGAATTCAAACTACCAAAATCCATCATACGTCATCGCGAAGCTATGAGTTCCTTCAGAATCATCGCGAGCTTTCTGAAATGTTGGGGGTTATGGCCCAAAATGTACACCGTATGTGAAATTTATGCTAATTTTTTCGAACGTCGACAATCCAAGCGTTCCAAGTACGTAAGCCCCTTTTCTTCCACACGAATTTAAACTTCCAAAATTCATCATACGTCACAGCGAAGCTGAGAGTTCATTTAGAATCGTTGAGAGCTTTCCAAAATGTGGGGAGTCATGAGCCGAAAACGGACATCTTATGCGAAAGTTATGCCAATTTCTTAGAACGTCAACAATCAAAGCATTCAGTGTATGCAAGCGCCTACTCTTCTACACGAATTCAAACTGTCAAAATTCGACATACGTCATGGCGAAGCAGCGAGTTCATCCAGAATCGTCGAGATACTTCAGAAATGTGGGGGGTTATGGGCCCAAAATTGACACAGTAAACGATAGTTAGGCCTATTTCTTCGAACGTTGACAATCCAAGCGTTCCATGTACGCAAACGCCTATATTTCCACACGAATTCAAACTGCCTAAATCCATCATACGTCACAACAAAGCTGGTCATTCATGCAGAATCATCATGAGCTTTCCGAAATGGGGTTATGGGCCCTAAAGGACGTCGTATGCGAAAGTTATGCCAATTTCTTCGATCGTCGACAATCCAAGCGTTCCATGTACGCAAGCGCTCATTCTTCCACATGAATCTAGACGGCCAAAATCCATCATATGTTATGGAGAAGCTATGAAATCCTTCAGAATCGTCATGAGCTTTTCAAAATATGGGAGGTTGGGGGCACAAAATGGACACCGTATGCAAAAGTAATGACAATTTCTTCGAACGTCGACAATCCAAGCGTTCCATGTACGCAAGCGCCTATTTTGCCACACAAATTCAAATTGCCAAAATCCATCATACGTCACGGCAAAGCAGTGAGTTTATCTAGAATCATCATGAGACTTCCGAAATGTAGAGGGTTATGGGTCCAAAATCGGCACAGTAAATGTTAGTTAGGCCCATTTTTTCGAACGTCAACAATCTAAGCGTTCCATGTACGCAAGCGCCTATTTTTTCACACGAATTCAAACTGCCAAAATCCATCATACGTCATGGTGAAAATGGTCATCGTATGCAAAAGTTATGCAAATTTCTTCGAACGTCGACAATCCAAGCGTTCCATGTAAGCAAGCGCCTGTTCTTCCACATGAATTCAAACTGGAAAAATCCATCATACCTCACGATGAAGCTGTTCATTCATTCAAAATCATCGTGAGCTTTCTGAAATGGGGTTATGGGCCCAAAAGGACACCGTATGCAAAAGTTGTGACAATTTCTTCAAACATCGACAATCCAAGCGTTCCATGTACGCAAGCGCCTATTCTTCCACATGAATTCAAACTGTCAAAATTTGACATACGTAACGACAAAGCTATGAGTTCCTTCAGTATCATCGTGATCTTTCTGAAATATAGGGGGTTATGGGACAAAAATGGACACCGTATGCAAAAGTTATGCCAATTTTTTCGAACGTTGACAATCCAAGCGTTCCATGTATGCAAGCGCATGCTCTTTTAAATGAATTCAAACTACCAAAATCCATCATACGTCACGGGGAAGCTATGAGTTCCTTTAGAATCATTGCGAGCTTTCCAAAATGTGGGGGGTTATGGCCCAATGTACACCGTATGCGAAAGTTATGCCAATTTCTTCAAACGTCAACAATCCAAGCGTTCCTTGTACGCAAGTGCCTGTTTTTCACACGAATCCAAACTGCAAAAATCCATCATATGTCACGGTGAAGCTGCTAGTTTATTCAGAATCATCATGAGCTTTTCAAAATGTGGGGAGTTATGGGCCCTAAATGGTCATCGTATGCGAAATTTATGCCAATTTCTTCGAACGCCAACAATCCAAGCATTCCATGTACGGAAGCGCCTTTTCTTCCACATGAATTCAAACTGCCAAAATCCATCATACGTCATGGTGATACTGCGAGTTCATTCAGAATCATCATGAGCTTTTCGAAATGTGGGGAGTTATGGGCCCTAAACAGTCATCGTATGCGAAAGTTATGCAAATTTCTTTGAACGTCGACGATCCAAGCATTCTATGTACACAAGTGCCTGTTCTTCCACATGAATTCAAACTGGAAAAATCCATCATACACCACAACGAAGCTGTTCGTTCATTCAGAATCATCGTGAGCTTTTCGAAATGAGGTTATGGGCCCAAAAGAATACCGTATGGGAAAGTTGTGCCAATTTCTTCGAACGTCGACAATCTAATTGTTCCATGTACGCAAGCGCCTATTCTTCCACACGAATTCAAACTGTCAAAATCTGATATACATAACGACAAAGCTATGGGTTCCTTCAGTATCGTCACTATCTATCTGAAATATAGGGGGTTATGGGACAAAAATGGACATCGTATGCAAAAGTTATGCCAATTTTTTCGAACGTTGACAATTTAAGCATTCCATGTATGCAAGCGCATGCTCTTTCACACGAATTCAAACTACCAAAATCCATCATACGTCACGGTGAAGCTATGAGTTCCTTTAGAATCGTTGTGAGCTTTCTAAAATGTGGGGGGTTATGGCCCAAAATGTACACCGCATGCGAAAGTTATGTCAATTTCTTCGAACGTCAACAATCCAAGCATTCCATGTACGCAAGCGCCTATTTTTCACACAAATTCAAACTACCAAAATCCATCATACGTCACAGCGAAGCTATGACTTCCTTTAGAATCGTCGTGCACTTTTTGAAATGTGGGGGGTTATGGCCCAAAATGTACACCGTATGCGAAAGTTATGCCAATTTCTTTGAATGTTGACAATCCAAGCGTTCCAAGTATGTAAGCGCCTATTCTTCCACACGAATTCAAACTGCCAAAATCCATCATAGATCACGATGAAGCTATTCGTTCATTCAAAATCATCATGAGCTTTTCGAAATGGGGTTATAGGCCCAAAAGGACATCGTATGCGAAAGTTATTCCAATTTCTTCGATCGTCAACAATCCAAATGTTCCATGTACGCAAGCGCCCGTTCTTCCACACGAATTTAGACTACCAAAATCCATCATATGTTACAAAGAAGCTTTGACATCCTTCAGAATCGTCGTGAGCTTTCTGAAATAGGGGGGTTATGGGCCCAAAATGAACACCGTATGCAAAAGTTATGCCAATTTCTTCGAACGTCGACAATCCAAGCGTTCCATGTATGCAAGCGCCTGTTCTTCCACACGAATTCAAACTGCCAAAATCCATCATACGTTACGGTGATACAGCGAGTTCATCTAGAATTATCACGAGACTTCCGAAATGTAGGGGGCTATGCACCCAAAATCTACACCGTAAATGATAGTTAGGCCAATTTCTTTGAACGTCGACAATCCAAGTGTTCTATGTACGCAAGCTCCTATTTTTTTCACATGAATTCATAGTGTGAAAATCCATTAAACGTCATGGAGAAGCTGTTCATTCATTTAGAATCATCGTGAGCTTTTCAAAATGGGGTTATGGGCCTAAAAGGACACCATATGCGAAAGTTATGCCAATTTCTTCGATCGTCGACAATTCAAGTGTTCCATCTACGCAAGCGCCTATTTTTCCGCACAAATTCAAACTACTAAAATCCATCACACATCACGATGAAGTAACGAGTTCATCTAGAAACATCGCAAGACTTCTGAAATGTGGGGAGTTATGGGCCCAAAATCGACGCCGTATGCAAAAGTTATGCCAATTTCTTCGAACGTCGACAATCCAAGCGTTCCATGTACGCAAGCTCCTGTTCTTCCACACGAATTCAAACTGCCAAAATCCGTCATACGTTACGGCGAAGCAGTGAGTTCATCCAAAATTGTCGCGAGACTTCCGAAATACAGGGGGTTATGCGCCCAAAATTGACACCGTAAATGATAGTTAGGCCAATTTCTTCAAACGTCGACAATCCAAGCATTCCATGTATGCTAGCGCCTATTTTTTCACACGAATTCAAATTGTGAAAATCTATCATACGTCATGGTGAAGCTGTTCGTTCATTCAGAATCATCGTGACCTTTTCAAAATGGGGTTATGGGCCCAAAAGGACACCGTATACGAAAGTTATGCCAATTTCTTCGATCGTCGACAATTCAAGCATTCCATGTACGTAAGCGCCTGTTCTTCCACACGAATTCAAACTACTAAAATCTGTCACATGTCACAATGAAGCAACAAGTTCATCCAGAATCATTGCAAGACTTTTGAAATGTGGGGGGTTCTGGGCCCAAAATTTACGCCGTATGTAAAAGTTATGCCAATTTCTTCGAACGTCGACAATCCAAGCGTTCCATGTACGGAAGCGCATATTCTTCCACACGAATTCAAACTGCCAAAATCCATAATACATCACGATGAACTAGAGAGTTCATCCAGAATCATTGCCAAAATTTCGAAATGTGGGGGGTTATGGACCCAAAATTGACACCGTATGCGATAGTTTGGCCAATTTCTTTGAACATCGACAATCCAAGCTTTCCATTTACACAAGCGCCTATTTTGCCACACGAATTCAAACTTCCAAATTTCATAATACGTCACGGAGAAGCTACGAGTTCATTCAGAATCGTCACCGACTTTTTGAAATAAGGCGAGTTATGGGCCCAAAACGAACATCGTATGCGAAAGTTATGTCAATTTCTTCGAACGTCTACAATCCAAGCGTTCCATGTATGCAACCGCCTGTTCTTCCACACAAATTCAATATGCCAAAATTTATCATACTTCACGGGGAAGTTGTTTGTTCATTCAGAATCATCGTGAACTTTTCGAAATGGGGTTAGGGCCCAAAAAGACACCGTATGTGAAAGTTATGCCAATTTCTTCGAACGTCGACAATCCAAGCATTCTATGTATGCAAGCACATGTTCTTCCACACGAATTCAAACTTCCAAAATCCATCATATGTCACGACGAAGCAATGAGTTCCTTTAGAATTGTCATGAGCTTTTCTGAAATGTGGGGGTTATGGGCCCAAAATAGACACCGTATGCGAAAGTTATGCCAATTTCTTCAAACTTGGAAAATCCAAGTGTTCCATGTACGCAAGCGCCTGTTCTTCCACACGAATTCAAACTGGCAAAATTCATCATAAGTCATGACGAAGCTACGAGTTCATTTAGAATTTTTGTGAGATTTTCGAAATGGTGTTAGGGGCCCAAAACGAACACCTTATGTGAAAGTTATGCCAATTTCTTCGAACGTTGACAATCTAAGCGCAAGCGCCTGTTCTTCCACACGAATTCAAGCTGCCAAAATCCATCATACGTCATGATGAAGGTAGGAGTCCATCCAGAATCATCGCGACACTTCAAAAATGTGGGGGTTATGGGCCCAAAATGGACACCGAATGCGAAAGTTATGTCAACTTTTTCGAATGTCGACAATCAAAGCGTTCCATGTACGCAAGCGCCTGTACTTCCCCACGAATTCAAACTATCAAAACCCATTATACGTCACGGCGAAGCAGTGGGTTCATTCAAAATTGTCGAGAGCTTTTCGAAATGTGGGGAGTTATGGGTCCAAAACGGACACCGTATACAAAAGTTATGCCAATTTTCTTCGAACGTCGATAATCCAAGCGTTCCATGTACACAAGCCCCTATTCTTCCACATGAATTCGAACCGTAAAAATCCATCATATGTCACGGTGAAGTTGGGAGTCCATCCAGAATAATCACGAGACTTCGAAAATCTTGGGGGTTATGGGCCCAAAATGGACACCGTATTCAAAAGTTATGCCAATTTCTTCAAACGTCGTCAATCTAAGCGTTCCATGTATGCAAGCGCCTATTTTTCCACACGAATTCAAATTGCCAAAATCCATCATACGTCACGGTGAAGCTGGAAGACCATCAGAATCATCGTGAGACTTTGGAAATCTGGGGGGTTATGGGCCCAAAATAGACATGGTATGCAAAAGTTGTGCTAATTTCTTCGAACGTCGACAATCCAAGCGTTCCATGTTCGGAAGCGTCTGTTCTTCCACACGAATTTAAACTGCCAAAATCCATCATACGTTACGGTGATGCTGGGAGTCCATCCAGAATCATCACGAGACTTCAGAAATGTGGGGGGTTATGGGCCCAAAATGGATACCGTATGCAAAAGTTATGCCAATTTCTTCGAACGTCGATAATCTAAGCGTTCCATGTACACAAGCGCCTGCTCTTCCACACGAATTCAAAATGCCAAAATCCATCATACGTCACGATGAAGCTGGGAGTCCATCCAGAATCGTCATCAGACTTCAGAAATGTAGGGGGTTATTGGCCAAAATTGAACACCGTATGCGAAAGTTATGTCAATTTCTTCGAACGTCGACAATCCAAGTGTTTCATGTATGCAAGCGCCTATTTTTCCACACAAATTCAAACTGCCAAAATCCATCATATGTCATGACGAAGCTGGGAGTCCATCCAAAATCTTCACGAGACTTTGGAAATGTGGGGGTTATGGGCCCAAAATGGACATCGTATGGGAAAGTTATGCCAATTTCTTCGAATGTCGACAATCCAAGCATTCCATGTATGCAAGTGCCTATTTTTCTTCACGAATTCGAATTGCCAAAATCCATCATACGTCATGGCGAAGTTGGGAGTCCATCCAGAATCATCGCGAGATTTCGGAAATGTGGGGGGTTATGGGCCCAAAATGGACACTGTATACGAAAGTTATGCCAATTTCTTCGAATGTCGACAATTCAAGCGTTCCGTGTACGCAAGCGCTTGTTCTTCCACACGAATTCAAACTATCAAAATCCATCCTATGTCATCACGAAGCTATGAGTTCATTCAGAATCTTCATGAGATTTTTTAAATGGTGTTATGGGCCCAAAATGGACACCGTATACGAAAGCTATACCGATTTCTTCGAACGTCGATAATCTAAGCACAAGCGCCTGTTCTTCCACAAGAATTCAAACTGCCAAAATCCATCATACGTCACGACGAAGCTGGGAGTCCATCCAGAATCGTCGTGAGACTTTGGAAATGTGGGGGTTATGGGCCCAAAATGGACACCGTATGCGAAAGTTATGCCAATTTCTTCGAATGTCGACAATCCATGCGTTCTATGTACGCAAGTGCCTATACTTCCCCACGAATTCAAATTATCACAATCCATTATACGTCACGGTGAAGCAGTGAGTTCATTCAAAATTATTGTGAGCTTTTCAAAATGTGGAGAGTTATGGGTCCAAAATGGACACCGTATGTGAAAGTTATGCCAATTTCTTCGAACGCGACAATCCAAGCTTTCCATGTACACAAGCGCCTATTCTTCCACACGAATTCAAACTGGCAAAATCTATCATACGTCACGGTAAAGTTGGGAGTCCATCCAGAATCTTCCTAAGACTTCAGAAATATGGGGGGTTATGGGCTCAAAATGGACACCGTATCAGAAAGTTATGCCAATTTCTTCGAACGTCTACAATCCGTACATTCCATGTACGCAAGAGCCTATTTTTCCACATGAATTCAAACTGCTAAGATCCATCTCACGTCACGATGAAGTTAGGAGTCCATCCAGAATCATCGTAAGACTTCAAAAATGTGGGGAGTTGTGGGACCAAAATGGACACGGTATGCGAAAGTTATGCCAATATCTTCGAACGTCGACAATCCAAGCGTTCCATGTACGCAAGCGCCTATTTTTCCACACGAATTCAAACTGCCAAAATCCATCATACATCATGACGAAGCAGCGAGTTCATTCAAAATTGTTACAAGCTTTCCGAAATGTGGGGGTTTATGGGTCCAAAAAGAATACCGTATGCAAAAGTTTTGCCAATTTCTTCGAATGTCGACAATCCAAGCGTTCTATGTTCGAAAGCGTCTGTTCTTTCACACTAATTTAAATTGCCAAAATCTATTATACGTCATATCAAAGAAGCTAGTTCATTCAGAATTGTTGCAAGCTTTTCGAAATGTGGGGGGTTATGGGCCCAAAATGGACACCGTTTGCAAAATTTATGTCAATTTCTTCGAACGTCGACAATCCAAGCGTTCCATCTGGCAAGTGACTATTCTTCCACACGAATCCAAACTGCCAAAATCCATCATACATCATGACGAAGCAGCGAGTTCATTCAAAATTGTCACAAGCTTTCCGAAATGTGGGTGTTTTTGGGTCTAAAATGGATACCGTTTGCGAAAGTTTTGCCAATTTCTTCGAACGTCGACAATCCAAGCGTTCTATGTTTGAAAGCGTCTGTTCTTTCACACGAATTTAAATTGCCAAAATCTATTATACGTCATATCAAAGAAGCTAGTTCATTCAGAATTGTTGCGAGCTTTTCGAAATGTGGGGGGTTATGGGCCCAAAATGGACACCGTTTGCAAAATTTATGCCAATTTCTTCGAACGTCGACAATCCAAGCATTCCATGTGGCAAGTGACTATTCTTCCACACGAATTCAAACTTCCAAAATCCATCATACGTTATGGCAAAGCTGGGAGTCCATCTAGAATTGTCGCGAGACTTCAAAAATGTGGGGGGTTATGGGCCCAAAATGGACATCGTATGCGAAAGTTATGCCAATTTCTTCGAACGTCCACAATCTAAGCATTCCATGTACACAAGCGCCTGTTCTTCCACACAAATTCAAACTGTCAAAATCCATCATACGTCACGGCGAAGCTGGGAGTCCATCCAGAATCATCATGAGACTTCAGAAATGTGGGGGTTTATAGGCCCAAATAGGACTCCGTATGCGAAAGTTATACCAATTTCTTCGAACGTCGACAATCCAAGCATTCCATGTATGCAAGAGCTATTTTCCACACGAATTCAAACTACCAAAATCCATCATACATCATAGTGAAGCAGCAAGTTCATTAAAAATTGTCACAAGCTTTTCGAAATGTGGGAGTTATGGGTCCAAAACGAACACCGTATGTGAAAGTTATGTCAATTTCTTCAAACGTCGACAATCCAAGCATTCCATGTTCGGAAGCATCTGTTCCTCCACACAAATTTGAACTGCCAAAATCCATCATATGTCATAGCGAAGTAGCAAGTTCGTTCAGAATTGTCGTGAGCTTTTCGAAATGTGGGTGGTTATGGGCCCAAAATGGACACCGTATGCAAAAATTATACCAATTTCTTCGAACGTCGACAATCTAAACCTTCCATGTATGCAAGCGCCTATTTTTCCACACGAATTCAAACTGCCAAAATCAATCATTCGTCACCGCAAAGCTGGTAGTCCAACCAGAATCGTCGTGAGACTTCAAAAATATGGGGATTATGAACCCAAAATGGACACCGTATGCAAAAGTTATGCCAATTTCTTCTAACGTCGACAATCCAAGCGTTCCATGTACACAAGCGCCTATTTTTCCTCACAAATTCAAATTGCCAAAATCCATCATACGTCATGACGAAGTTGGGAGTTCATCAAGAATCATTGTGAGACTTCAAAAATGTGGGGGGTTATGGGCCTAAAATGGACACCGTATGCGAAAGTTATGCAAATTTCTTAGAATGTCGACAATCCAAGCGTTCCATGTAGGCAAGCGCCTATTCTTCCACACGAATTGAAACTGCCAAAATCTATCATATGTCATGACGAAGCTATGAGTTCATTCAGAATCTTCATGAGATTTTCGAAATGGTGTTACAGGCCCAAAACAGACACTGCATACGAAAGTTATGCTAGTTTTTTTCGAAAATTGACAATCCATGTGTTCGTTATACACAAATGCCTATTTTACCACCTGAACCTCGTTCTGAATCATTGTGAGTTTTTCGACATGTGGTTATGGGCCAAAAACAAACACCGTATGTGAAAGTTATACCAATTTTTTCAAAAATTGAAAATTCAAACGTTCCGTGTACATAAGTGCCTATTCTTCAACACGAACCTCATTTTGGATCGTAGCTAGCTTTTCAAAATGTTGGTACAGACCCAAAACGAACACCATATGTGAAAGTTATGCCAATTTTCTCGTAAACTGATAATCCAAGCATTTTGTGTATGCAAGTGTCTGTTTTTCCACATGAACCTCATTCTAAATCGTCGCGAGCTTTTCGAAATGTGGTTATGGGCCCAAAATGGACACCGTATGCAATAGTAATGCCAATTTTTTCTAAATCTGACAATCTAAGCATTTTGTGTTTCCTTGTGCCTATTCTTCCATACAAACCTCATTTCGAATCGTCGTGAGCTTTTCGAAATGTGGTTATAGGCCCAAAATGGACATCGTATGCAAAAGTTATGCTAATTTTTTCGTAATTTGACAATCTAAGCATTCCGTGTACGCAAGTGTCTGTTCTTCCACACGAACCTCGTTTCGAATCACCGTGAACTTTTCAAAATGTGGTTATGGGCCCAAAATGGACACCGTATGCGATAGTAATGCCAATTTTTTCGAAATCTGACAATCCAAGCATTCTGTGTATATATGTGTTTGTTCTTCCACACAAACCTCATTTCGAATCGTCGCGAGCTTCCTGAAATGTGGTTATGGGTCCAAAATGGACACCGTATGCAAAAGTTATGCTAGTCTTTTCGAAAACTGACAATCCAAGCATTCTGCGTACGCAAGTGCCTATTCTTCTACATGAACCTCATTTCGAATCGTCGCGAGCTTTCCAAAATGTGGTTACGGGCCCAAAAAAAACACAGTATGCAAAAGTTATACCAATTTTTTCGAAAACTGACAGTCCAAGAGTTTCGTGTACGCAAGTGCCTGTTCTTCCACACGAATCTCGTTATGAATCATCGCTAGCATTCTGAAATGTTGTCATGGGCCCAAAAATGACACCGTATACGAAAGTTACGCCAATTTTTTCAAAAATTGACAGTCCAAGCGTTCTGGGTACATAAGTGCCTGTTCTTCCACATGAACTTCGTTTCAAATCATCACGAGCTTTTTGAAATGTGGTTATGGGCCCAAAACGAATACCTGCTTCGATAGTAATGCTAATTTTTTCAAAATCTGACAATTGAATCTTCCATGTACGCAAGTTCCTGTTCTTCCACATGAACCTTATTCCGAATCGTCGTGAGCTTTTCGAAATGTGGTTATGGGCCAAAAATGAAACACAGTATGCGAATGTTATGCCAATTTTTTTGAAAACAGACAGTCCAAGAGTTTCGTGTACGTAAGTGCCTGTTCTTCCACATGAATCTCGTTTCGAATCGTTGCGAGCTTTCCAAAATGTTGTTATGGGCCAAAAACAAACACCATATGCGAAAGTTATGTCAATTTTTTTCAAAAACTGACAATCCAAACATTCTGTACACACAAGTGCCTATTCTTCCACACGAACCGCTTTTCAAATCGTCGCGAGCTTTTCAAAATGTGGTTGGGGACCCAAAATGGACACTGCATGTGAAAGTTATGCTAGTTTTTTCAAAAACTGACAATCTAAGTGTTCTGTATATGCAAATGCCTGTTCTGCCAAACGAACCTCGTTTCGAATCATCGCGAGATTTCTAAAATGTGGTTATGGACCCAAAATGAACACCGTATGTGAAAGTTATGCCAATTTTTTCGAAAACTGACAATCCAAGCGTTCCGTACATGCAAGTGCCTGTTTTTCCAAACGAACCTCATTCTGAATGTAGAACCCCAAATAATTCTAGACACCTTAGTGGCACTAAGACATGAATATTGGATGACTAAAGTATACTTCAGATTTTTAGTTTCATTTAAGACCCATTTTCGACATAGGAAACATTCGATTTGGAAAATGATATCTAAATAAAAGCTGTAGCTCTTTGAGAACGCACTTTGAATTATCTCAATCGGATATCAAGAGAAGAAGTTATGATAAAAACACTTAAAACTGTGCAGTGTCAACCAGACTACAACCGGTCAACCGAAACTGCCTGAAATGAAAATTCTCGTCTCTAGAATTTAAATATTTATTTTCATCAATTATTTTCTGAAAGGGCCACCCACGTTTTTGGCAATAAAAACCCCACTAAATTGAAGCATTTAACCTCAAACTTAAATGGCACCCATGTTTTCTCTCTTAAATGAAATTTGACCCTTCATTTGCTTTAAGTTATGGGATATTTACCTACAAATAGAGAACTCATTTCACTTATTTTTTCTCACACCAAAAGTAAGAGCTTTTACATACTAAAGGAAGAGTTTCCAAGAGAGAAAAAGAGAGGGAGGAAAACTATTTTTCCTAGAAGTTTAAGAAGTGTTTTCAAGCATCAATTCTCAACGATTTTCAAACATCCAAGGAGTGCATTTCTTTCAACGTCCAAGTTTCATTGAAGTTTTCAATTCAAGTTTTCAAAGTTTCAAAGTATCAATCAAGGTAGGTAGAGGTGCAATGTGTTTAATCGTGTTAAGTTATAAGTTTCGATTCATGTTAATGTTTGTATGTCAAATGGTACTTGGGTACGGCATATCCCTCTATGTTAGTGGTTGTATGTCAAATTGTACTCCGGTACGACATACCCCTCTATGTTGAAAAAATGTTCGTATGTCAAATGGTGCCCTCGGCTACGGCATACCCCTTCATGTCAAATGGTGCCTCCAAGTACGGCATGTATGAAAAGTTATAAAGTTAATGTTTCGAAATGTATAGCTTGATCACGAATGCACCTATGACACCTATTGAGTTTTTCAATTCACGGGTTTAATCCCATTTCTACAGATTGAAGGAATTCTACCTCGGGCATGGATGGAGGAGAAGATGGAGAGTGATGCAACGAGCCCATAGAAATCCGGTGAATAAGTGATTTGGATTTATTTTTATGAAATGTTTTCCAACATTATTTCTATAAAGTTTTGAATAGCGTAGAATGCGAGAACAAGTTATGTTTTCTTCAAATAAATTACATTTGTTTGTTTTGAAAAATGATTCAGTGTTTTTGTTTAAAATATTTGAAGTATTGTTATTTAAATTATTATCCGAAGATGTAAGCTTCCGCTAAAACATATACACTTGTTACTAAACCACCGGTTAAGCTAAGTAAAGTAAGTAGTGTTCCTGTCCACTAGGGGTCAGGGTGTTACACCGAATCATCGTGAGCTTTCCAAAATGTAGCTATGGGTCCAAAACGGACACCGTATGCGGTAGTAATGCCAATTTTTTTGAAATATGACAATCCAAGCGTTTTGTGTATGCATGTGCTTGTTCTTCCAAACAAACCTGGTTTCTAATCGTCGCGAGCTGTCTAAAATGTGGTTATGGGACAAAAACAGACACTGCATGAGATAGTTATGCCAATATTTTTGAAATATGATTATCCAGGCGTTCCGTGTATGCAAGTTCCTATTCTTCCACACGAACCTCATTCCCGATCGTCGCGAGCTGTCCGAAATGTGGTTATGGGCCGAAAACGAACATCGTATGCAAAAGTTAGGCCAATTTTTTGAAAACTGATAATCCAAGTGTTCCATGTAGGCAAGTGCCTGTTCTTCCACATGAACCTCGTTCCGAATCGTCGCAGGCTTTTCGAAATATGATTATGGGCCGAAAACGAACACTGTATTCAATAGTAATGCTAATTTTTTCAAATCTGACAATCTAAGCGTTCTTTGTACACAAGTGCCTATTCTTCCACATGAACCTCGTTCCGAATCATCACGAGCTTTTTGAAATGTGGTTTTGGGCCAAAAACGAACACCATTTGAAAACTGACAGTCCAAGAGTTCTATGTACACAAGTGGCTGTTCTTCCACGTGAACCTCATTTCGAATCGTCGCGAGCTATTCGAACTATGGTTATGGGCCAAAAATGGACACCGTATGCAAAAGTTATACCAACTTTTTCGAAAACTGACAATCTAAGCATTCCATGAATGCAAGTGCCTGTTTTTCCGCATGAACATCGTTTCGAATCGTCGCGAGCTTTTCGAAATGTAGTTATGGGCCAAAAATGAACACCTTTTGAAAATCGACAGTCTAAGAGTTCTATGTATGTCAGTGGCTATTCTTCCACACGAACCTCATTTCGAATCGTCATGAGCTGTCCGAACTATAGTTATAGGCCCAAAACGGACACCGTATGTGAAAGTTATGCCAATTTTTTTGAAATTTGACAATCCAAACATTCTATGTACACAAGTGCTTGTTCTTCCACACGAACCTCGTTCTGAATTGCATCGAGCTTTTCAAAATGTAGTTATGGGCCCAAAATGGACAACGTATGCAAAAGTTATGCCAGTTTTTTCGAAAACTGACAATCCAAGCATCTCTTGTGTGCAAGTGCCTATTCTTCCACATGAACCTCGTTTCGAATCGTCGCAAGCTTTTCGAAATGTGGTTATGGGCAAAAAAAGAATATCGTATACGAAAGTTATGTCAATTTTTTCAAAATCTGACATTCTAAGTCACATGTGCCTATTCTTCCACATGAACCTCGCTCCTAATCGTCGCGAGCTATCTAAACTATGGTTATGGGCCGAAAATAGACACCGTATCCGAAAGTTATGCCAACTTTTTCAAAAAATGACAAACCAAATGTTATGTATATGCAAGTGCCTATTCTTCCAGATAAACCTCGTTTTGAATCTTTGCGAGCTTTTTGAAATGTGGTTATGGGCCCAAAACGGACACCGTATGCGAGAGTTATGCTAGTTTTTTGAAAACTGGCAATCCAAGCGTTCTGGGTGCTCAAGTGCTGGTTTTTCCACATGAACCCCGTTCTGAATCGTCGCCAGCTTTCCAAAATGTGGTTATGGGACAAAAACAAACACCCTATGCGAATGTTATGCCTTTTTTTTTTCAAAAACTGACAATCCAAGCATTTCGTGTACGCAAGTGCCTATTCTTCCACACGAACCTCATTGTAGCTAGCTTTTCGAAATGTTAGTATAGACCCAATACGGATACTGTATGCAAAAGTTATGACTATTTTCTTGTAAACTGACAATCCAAGCATTCCATGTACACAAGTGTCTGTTCTTCCACACGAACCTCATTCCAAATCGTTGCAAGCTTTTCGAAATGTGGTACGGGCCCAAAATGGACACGACATGCGAAAGTTATGCCAGTTTTTTTGAAAACTGACAATCCAAGCATTCCATATATGCAAATACCTGTACTACCACATGAACCTCATTCCGAATCATCGCGAGCTTTCCAAAATGTGGTTATGGGCCAAAAAGAAACATCGTATGCGAAAGTTAAGCCAATTTTTTGAAAACTGACAGTCCAAGTGTTCCATGTATGCAAGGGCCTGTTCTTCCACATGAACCTCGTTCCGAATCGTCACAGGCTTTTCGAAATGTGATTATGGGCCCAAAACGGACACTGTATTCAATAGTAATGCTAATTTTTTCAAATCTGACAATCCAAGCGTTCTTTGTACCAAAGTGCCTATTCTTCTACATGAACCTCGTTCCGAATCATCACGAGCTTTTCAAAATGTGGTTATGGGCCAAAAATGAACACCATTTGAAGACTGACAGTCCAAGAGTTCTGTGTACACAAGTGGCTGTTCGTCCACATGAACCTCGCTTCGAATTGTCGCGAGCTGTTCGAACTACGGTTATGGGCCAAAAATGGACACCGTATGCGAAAGTTATGCCAACTTTTTCGAAAACTGACGATCCAAGCATTCCGTGAATGCAAGTACCTATTTTTTCGCATGAACCTCGTTTCGAATTGTCGCGAGCTTTTCGAAATGTAGTTATGGGCCAAAAATGAACACCTTTTGAAAATCGACAATCTAAGAGTCTGTGTACATAAGTGGCTATTCTTCCACACGAACCTCATTCTGAATCATCGCGAGCTATCCGAACTATAGTTATGGGCCCAAAACGGACACCGTATGTGAAAGTTATGCCAATTTTTTTGAAATATGACAATCCAAACATTCTGTGTACGCAAGTGCCTATTCTTCCACACGAACCTCATTTCGAATCGTCGCGACCTTTTCGAAATGTGGTTATGGGCCCAAAATGGACACCGTATGCAAAAGTTATGCTAGTTTTTCCGAAAACTGACAATCCAAGCATCTCTTGTGTGCAAGTGCCTATTCTTCCACACGAACCTCGTTTCGAATCGTCGCAAGCTTTTCGAAATGTGGTTATGGGAAAAAAATGAACACCGTATACGAAAGTTATGTCAATTTTTTCGAAATCTGAATATCCAAGACACATGTGCCTATTCTTCCACATGAACCTCACTCCTAATCGTCGCGAGCTGTCCAAACTATGGTTATGGGCCAAAAATGGACATCGTATCCGAAAGTTATGCCAAATTTTTCAAAAAATGACAAACCAAACGTTACGTATATGCCACATGAACATCATTTCGAATCTTTGCGAGCTTTTCGGAATGTGGTTATGGGCCCAAAACGGACACCGTATGCGAGAGTTATACTAGTTTTTTGAAAACTGACAATCCAAGCATTCTGGGTGCTCAAATGTCGGTTTTTCCACATGAACCCCATTCTGAATCATCGCGAGCTTTCAAAAATGTGGTTATGGGACAAAAACAAACACCCTATGCGAATGTTATGCCAATTTTTTTTCAAAAACTGACAATCCAAGCATTTCGTGTACACAAGTGCCTATTCTTCCACACGAACCTCATTTCGAATTGTAGCTAGCTTTTCGAAATGTTAGTATAGACCCAATACGGATACTGTATGGAAAAGTTATGCCTATTTTCTTGTAAACTGACAATCCAACCATTCCGTGTACGCAAGTGCCTGTTCTTCCACACGAACCTCATTCCAAATCGTTGCAAGCTTTTCGAAATGTGGTACGGACCCAAAATGGACACAGCATGCGAAAGTTATGCCATTTTTTTTGAAAACTGACAATCCAAGCATTCCATATATGTAAATGCCTGTACTACCACACGAACCTCATTCCGAATCGTCGCGAGCTTTCCAAAATGTGGTTATGCGCCAAAAAAGAAACACCGTATGCGAAAGTTATGCCAATTCTTTTGAAAATAGACAGTCCGAGAGTTCCGTGTACATATATGCCTGTTTTTCCACACGAACCTCATTCCGAATCGTCGCGAGCTTTCCAAAATGTTGTTATGGGCCAAAACAAACACCATATGTGAAAGTTATGCCAATTTTTTTCAAAAACTAACGATCTAATCATTTCGTGCACGCAAGTGCCTATTCTTCCACATGAATCGCTTTTCGAATCGTCACAAGCTTTTTGAAGTGTGGTTGTGGACCCAAAACGGACACTGCATGCGAAAGTTATGCTAGTTTTTTCGAAAACTGACAATCCAACCGTTTTGTATATGTAAATGCCTGTTCTGCCAAACGAACCTCATTCCAAATTATCGCGAGCTTTCCAAAATGTGGTTATGGGCCCAAAACAAACACCGTATATGAAGGTTATGCCAATTTTTTCAAAAATTGACAATCCAAGCATTCCGTGCATACAAGTGCCTATTCTTCCACACGAACCTCATTTCGAATCATCGTGAGCTTTCCAATATTAGCTATGGGCCTAAAACGGACACTGTATGCGATAGTAATGCCAATTTTTTTCAATATATGACAATCCAAGCATTCTGTGTATGCATGTGCCTGTTCTTCCATAGAAACCTGGTTTCGAATCATCGCGAGCTATCTAAAATGTGGTTATGGGACAAAAACAGACATCGTATGAGATAGTTATGCCAATTTTTTGAAAATTTGATTACCCAAGCGTTCTGTGTATGCAAGTGCCTATTCTTCCACATGAACCTCATTCCCAATCGTCACGAGCTGTCTGAAATGTGGTTATGGGCCAAAAACAAACATCGTACGCGAAAGTTATGCCAATTTTTTAAAAAACTGACAATCCAAGTGTTCCATGTATGCCAGGGTCTGTTCTTCCACACGAACCTTGTTTCAAATCATCGCAGGCTTTCCAAAATGTGGTTATGGCCCCAAAACGGACACCGTATTCGATAGTAATGCTAATTTTTTCAAATTTGACATACCAAGCATTTTGTGTACGGAAGTGCCTATTCTTCCACACGAAACTCATTTCGAATCATCACGAGCTTTTCGAAATGTGGTTATGGGCCAAAAATGAACACTATTTTAAAACTGATAGTTCGAGAGTTCTGTGTACGCAAGTGGCTATTCTTCCACACGAACCTCGTTTTGAATCGTCACAAGCTGTTCGAACTATGGTTATAGGCCAAAAATGGACACCGTACGCAAAAGTTATGCCAACATTTTCAAAAACTGACAATCCAAGCGTTCCGTGAATGCAAGTGCCTGTTCTTCCACATGAACCTCATTTCGAATCGTCGCCAGCTTTCCAAAATGTAGTTATGGGCCAAAAATGAACACCTTTTGAAAACTGATAGTCCAAGAGTTCTGTGTACGTAAGTGGCTATTCTTCCACATGAACCTCATTTCGAATCGTCGTGAGTTGTCCGAACAATGGTTATGGGCCCAAAACGGACATCGTATGTGAAAGTTATGCCAATTTTTTTTTAAATCTGACAATCCAAGCATTCTATGTACGCAAGTGTCTATTCTTCCATACGAACCTCATTCCGAATCACCGCGAGCTTTTCGAAATGTGGTTATGGGCCCAAAATGGACACCGTATGCAAAAGTTATGCCAGTTTTTTCGAAAACTGACAATCCAAGCATCTCTTGTGTGCAAGTGCCTATTCTTCCACACGAACCTCATTTCGAATCGTTGCAAGCTTTTTGAAATGTGGTTATGGGCAAAAAACGAATACCGTATATGAAAGTTATGTCAATTTTTTCGAAATTTGGCAATCCAAGTGTTCCATGTACGCATGTTCCTGTTCTTCCAATCGTCGCGAGCTATCCAAATTATGGTTATGGGCCAAAAAGGGACACCATATGCTAAAGTTATGCTAATTTTTTCAAAAAATGACAATCCAGACGTTCCATATATGCAAGTGCTTGTTCTTCCAAATGAACATCGCTTCAAATCATCGCGAGCTTTTTGAAATGTGGTTATGGGCCTAAAACGGACACCGTATGCGAGAGTTATGCCAATTTTTTCTAAAATTGATAATCCAAGCGTTCAGAGTGCTCAAGTACCGATTTTTCCACATGAACCCCATCTTGAATAATCGCAAGCTTTCCAAAATGTGGTTATGGGACAAAAATGAACACCGTATGTGAAAGTTATGCCAATTTTTTTTCAAAAATTGACAATTCAAGCATTCCGTGTATGCAAGTGCCTATTCTTCCACACGAACCTCGTTTCGAATCGTAGCTGGCGCTTCAAAATGTTGGTATAGACCCAATATGGACATTGTATACAAAAGTTATGCCTTGTAAACTGACAATCCAAGCATTTCGTGTACGGAAGTGCCTGTTCTTCCACACGAACCTCATTCCAAATCGTCGCAACCTTTTCGAAATGTGGTACGGGCCCAAAATGGACACAGCATGCGAAAGTTATGCCAACTTTTTCGAAAACTGACAATCCAAGCATTCTATATATGTAAATGCCTATACTACCACACGAACCTCGTTCCAAATCATCGCGAGCTTTCCAAAATGTGGTTATGAGCCAAAAACAAACACCGTATGCGAAAGTTATGCCAATTTTTTTTTCAAAAAACTGACAATCCAAGCATTCCGTGATTGCATGTGCCTGTTCGTCCACTCGAACCTTATTTCGAATCGTCGCAAGCTTTTCGAAATGTGGTTACAAGCCAAAAACAGACACTGTATGTAAAAGATATGCCAATTGTTTCGCAAACTGACAATCCAAGCGTTCCATGTACGAAAGTGTCTATTGTTCCTCATGAACCTCATTCCAAATCGTAGAGAGTTTCTTAAAATGTTGTTATGTGCCTAAAACAGACACCGTATACGATAGTAATGCCAATTTTTTCAAAATCTAACAATCTAAGTGTTCCGTGTTTGCATGTGCCTGTTCTTCCACACGAACCTCGTTTCGAATCATCGCGAGCATTTCAAAATGTGGTTATGGGCCCAAAACGAACATCGTATATGAAAGTTATGCCAATTTTTTCATAAATTAACAATCCAAGCGTTCCGTGTAAGCAAGTGTCGATTCTTCCACATGAACCTCATTTCAAATGGTTGCGAGCTTTTCAAAATGTGGTTATGGGCCCAAAACGGACACCGTATGCAATAGTAATGCCAATTTTTTTCGAAATCTGACAATCCAAGCATTCTGTGCATGCATGTGCTTGTTCTTCCACACAAACCTCATTCCGAATCGTCACGAGCTTTCCGAAATGTGGTTACGGGCCCAAAATGGACACAGTATGCAAAAATTATGCCAGTTTTTTCAAAAACTGACAATCCAAGAGTTCTGTGTATGGAAGTGCCTATTCTTCCACACAAGCCTCGTTCCAAATCATCGCGAACTTTCTGAAATGTGGTTATGGGCCAAAAAAGAAACACCATATGTGAAAGTTATGCCAAATTTTTTGAAAATTAACAGCCCAAGAGATCCGTGTACGCAAGTGCCTATTCTTCCACACGAACCTCATTCCGAATTGTCGCAAGCTTTCCGAAATGTGGTTACGGGCCAAAAAAGAAACACCATATGTGAAAGTTTTGCCAATTTTTCTGAAAACTGACAGTCCAAGAGTTCCGTGTACGCAAGTGTCTGTTCTTCCACACGAACCTCATTTAGAATCGTCGCGAGCTTTCTAAAATGTTGTTATGGGCCAAACACAAACACCATATGCGAAGGTTATGTCAATTTTTTTTAAAACTGACAATCCAACTGTTTCGTGAACGCAAGTACCTATTATTCCACACGATCCACTTTTCGAATCGTCGCGAGCTTTCTGAAATATGGTTATGGCCCCAAAATGGACACCTCATGCGAAAGTCATGCTAGTTTTTTCGAAAACTGACAATCCAAGCATTCCGTATACGCAAATGCCTATTTTGCCACCCGAACCTCGTTCCGAATCATCGTGAGCTTTTTGAATTGTGGTTATGGGCAAAAAACAAACACCGTATTTGAAATTTATGCCAATTTTTCAAAAACTAAAAATTCAAGCATTCTGTGTACCCAAGCGCCTATTCTTCAGCACGAACCACGTTTCGAATCGTAGCTAGCTTTTTGAAATGTTGGAATAGACCCAAAATAGACATCGTATGCAAAAGTTATGCCAATTTTCTTGTAAACTGACAATCTAAGCATTTCGTGTATGTAAGTGCTTGTTCTTCCACATGAACCTCATTCTGAATCGTCGCGAGCTTTTTGAAATGTGGTACGGGCACAAAACGGACACCGCATGTGAAATTTATGCCAATTTTTTCGAAAACTGACAATCCAAGCATTCCATATAAGCAAATGCCTGTACTTCCACATGAAACTCGTTCCGAATCATCGTGAGCTTTTCAAAATGTGGTTATGGGCCAAAAACAAACACCGTATGCGAAAGTTATACCAGTTTTTTGAAAACTAACAATCCAAGCGTTTCGTGTTTGCATGAGCCTGTTTGTCCACCCGAACCTTGTTTCGAATCGTCACGACCTTTCCAAAATGTGGTTACAGGCCAAAAACGAACACTGTATGCGAAAGTTATGCCAATTTTTCGGTAAACTGACAATCCAAGCATTTCGTGTACGCAAGTGTCTGTCCTTCCACTCGAACCTCATTCCGAATCATCATGAGCTTTGCCAAATGTGGTTATGGGCCCAAAACAGACACCGTATGCGATAGTAATGCCAATTTTTTTGAAATCTGATAATCTAAGCATTTCGTGTCTGCATTGTCTGTTCTTCCACATGAACCTTGTTCTGAATCATCGTGAGCTTTTCGAAATGTGGTTATGGGCCTAAAATGGATACCGTATGCTATAGTAATGCCAATTTTTTTGAAATCTGACAATCCAAGCGTTCCGTGTTTACATGTGCATGTTCGTCCACACAAACCTCGTTCTGAATCGTCGTAAGCTTTTCGAAATGTGGTTATGGGCCCAGAACGGACACCATATACGATAGTAATGCCAATTTTTTTGAAATCTGGCAATCCAAGTGTTCTGTGTATGCATGTGCCTGTTCTTCCATATGAACTTCATTCTGAATCATCGCTAGCTTTTCGAAATGTGGTCATGCATCCAAAATGGATATCGTATGTTATAGTAATGCTAATTTTTTCCAAATCTGACAATCCAAGCATTCCGTGTTTACATGTGCTTGTTCGTCCAAATGAACCTCGTTTTAAATTGTCGCGAGCTTTCCAAAATGTGGTTATGGGCTCAAAACAGACATCGCATGCGAAAGTTATGCAAATTTTTTCATAAACTAACAATCCTAGCATTCCATGTACGTAAGTGTATGTTCTTCCACACGAACCTCATTCCGAATCGTCGAGAGCTGTCCAAAATGTGGTTATGGGCCAAAAAGAACACCGTATACAAAAGTTATGCCAAATTTTTTCAAAAACTGACAATCCAAGCGTTCCGTGTATGCAACTGCCTATTATTCTACACGAACCTCGTTTCGAATCATCGCGAGCTTTCCAAAATTTGGTTATGGGCCCAAAACGGATGCCATGTGCGAAAGTTATGGCAATTTTTTTGAAAACTAACAATCCATGCATTTCGTATACGCAAATGCCCGTTCTGCCACCCAAACCTCGTTTCGAATCATCGAGAGCTTTTCGAAATGTGGTTATTGGCCAAAAAAAGCACCGTATGTGAAAGTTATGCAGATTTTATCGAAAATTGACAATTCAAACGTTCCGTTTACGCAAGTGTCTATTCTTCCACACGAACCTCACTCCGAATCATCGCAAGCTTCCTGAAATGTAGTTATGGGCCCAAAATAGACAGTGTATGCGTTAATAATGCCAATTATTTCGAAATCTGACAATCCAAGCATTTCGTGTTTGCTTGTGCCTGTTCTTCCGCACAAACCTCGTTCTGAATCGTCGCGAGCTTTCCCAAATGTGGTTATGGGCCCAAAACGGACATTGTATGTAATAATAATGGAATTTTTTTCAAAATCTGACAATCTAAGTATTCCGTGTTTGCATGTGCCCGTTCTTCCACACAAACCTCGTTTCGAATCGTCGCGAGCTTTTCCAAATGTGGTTATTGGCCCAAAACGGACATCGTATGTGAAAGTTAGGCCAGTTTTTTCTAAAACTGACAATCCAAGCATTCTGTGTACACACAAGTGCCCATTCTTCCACACAAACCTCGTTCTGAATCGTCGCGAGCTTTTCGAAATCTGGTTATAGGCCAAAAAAGAAACACTATATACGAAAGTTATGCCAATTTTTTCGAAAACTGGCAGCCAAGAGTTTCGTGTACGCAAGTGCCTATTCTTCCACATGAACCTGGTTCCGAATCGTTGCGAGCTTTCCAAAATGTTGTTATGGGCCAAAAACAAATGTCGTATGCAAAATTTATTTCAACTTTTTTCAAAAATTGACAATCCAAGCGTTTCGTGCACGTAAGTGCCTATTCTTCCACACGAACCGCTTTTCGAATCGTCACGAGCATTCCGAAATGTGGTTACGGGCCCAAAACGGACACCGCATGTAAAAGTTATGCTGGTTTTTTTGAAAACTGACAATCCAAGTGTTCCGTATACATAAATGCCTATTTTACCACATGAACCTCGTTCTGAATCGTCGCGAGCTTTTCGAAATGTGGTTATGGGCCAAAAATAAACACAGTATGTGAAAATTATGCCAATTTTTTGAAAACTTACAATTCAAGTGTTCTGTGTACACAAGTGACTATTCTTCCACATGAACCTTGTTTCAAATCATAGCTAGCTTTTCGAAATGTTAGTATAGACCCAAAACGAACACCGTATGCAAAAGTTATGCCAATTTTCTCATAAACTGACAATCCAAGCATTCCGTGTATGTAAGTGCCTGTTCTTCCACACGAACCTCATTCCGAATCATCATGAACTTTTCAAAATGTGGTTATGGACCCAAAACAGACACCGTATGCGACAGTAGTGCCAATTTTTTCAAAATCTGACAATCCAAGCATTCCGTGATTGCTTGTGCCTATTCTTCCACACGAACCTCATTTTGAATCGCCGCGAACTTTCTGAAATGTGGTTATGGCCCCAAAACGGACACCCTATGTGAAAGTTATGCCCATTTTTTCATAAACTGACAATCCAAGTATTCTATGTATTCAAGTGTCTGTCCTTCCACCCAAACCTCGTTCTGAATCGTCGCGAGCTTTGCGAAATGTGGTTATGGGCCCAAAACGGACACTGTATACGATAGTAATGCCAATTTTTTTGAAATCTAATAATCCAAGAGTTTCGTGTCTGCATTGTCTGTTCTTCCACACGAGCCTCGTTCCGAATTGTCACGAGTTTTCCAAAATGTGATTATAGGCCCAAAACGGACACCGTATGTGAAAGTTTTGCCAATTTTTTCATAAACTGACAATCCAAGTGTTCCATGTATGCAAGTGTCTGTTTGTCTACCCGAACCTCATTTTGAATCGTCACGAGCTTTGCGAAATGTGGTCATGGGTCCAAAACGGACACCGTATGCGATAGTAATGCCAATTTTTTCGAAATTTGATAATCCAAGCATTCCGTGTAGGAATTGTCTGTTCTTCCACACGAACTTCACTCCTAATCATACCGAGCTTTTCGAAATGTGGTTATCGGCCCAGAACGGACACTGTATACGAAAGTTATGCCAATTTTTTCGTAAACTGCCAATCCAAGCTTTCCGTGTACGTAAGTGTTAGTTCTTCCACACGAACCTCATTCCAAATCGTCGCGAGCTTTCCAAAATGTGGTTATGGGCCAAAAACGAACACCATATGCGAAAGTTATGCCAATTTTTTTCAAAAACTGACAATCCAAGCGTTTCATGTATGCAAGTACCTATTCTTCCACACGAACCTCTTACCGAATCATCGCGAACTTTTCGAAATGTGGTTATGGGCCCAAATGGACACCGTATTTGATAGTAATGCCAATTTTTTGAAATTTGACAATCCAAGTATTTCGTGTTTGCTTGTGCCTATTCTTCCACATGAACCTTGTTCCGAATCGTCGCGAGCTTTGTGAAATGTGGTTATGGGCCCAAAACGAACACCGTATGCGAAAGTTATGCCAATTTTTCCGAAAACGAATAATCCAAGCATTCTGTATACACAAGTGCCTGTTCTTCCGCATGAACCTCATTCCGAATCGTCGTGAGTGTTTCGAAATGTGGTTATGGGCCAAAAAAGAAAGACCGTATGCGAAAGTTATGCCAATTTTTTCAAAAATTGACAGTCCAAGAGTTCCGTGTACGTAAGTGCCCGCTCTTCCACATGAACTTCATTCCGAATCGTCATGAGATTTTCGAAATGTGGTTATGGGCCCAAAACGGACACCATATGCGAAAGTTATGCCAATTTTTTCGAAAACTAACAATCCAAGTGTTCCGTGCACGCAAGTGCCTATTCTTCCACACGAACTCGTTTCGAATCATCTCAACCTTTTCAAAATGTGGTTATGGGCCTAAAATGGACATCGTATACGATAGTAATGCCAGTTTTTTGAAATCTAACAATCCAAGCGTTCCGTGTATGCTAGTGCTTGCTCTTCTCCACAAACCTCATTTTGAATCATCGTAAGCTTTTCGAAATGCGGTTATGGGCCTAAAACGGACACCTTATGTGAAAGTTATGCCAATTTTTTCAAAAACTGATAGTCCAAGCATTCTATGTACGCAAGTACCTCTTCTTCCACAAGAACCTCATTTTGAATCGTCGCAAGCTTTCTGAAATGTGGTTATTGGCCCAAAACGGACATCCTATACGAAAGTTTTACCATTTTTTTGAAAACTAACAATCCAAGCGTTTCGTGTACGCAGTGCCTATTATTCTACACGAACCCCATTCAGAATCGTCAAGAGCTTTTCGAAATGTTGGTATAGACCAAAAACGGAAGCCTTATGCAAAAGTTATACCAATCTTTTCGAAAACTTACAATCCAATTGTTCCGTGTATGCAAGTGTCGGTTCTTCCAATTGAACCTCGTTCCGAATCATCACAAGCTTTTCAAAATGTGGTTATGGGCCCAAAATGGACATTGTATACAGAAGTTATGCCAATTTTTAAAATTGACAATCCAAGTATTTTGTGTAGACAAGCGCCTATTCTTCTACACAAACCTCATTCTGAATCGTCGCAATCATTTCGAAATGTGGTTATGGACCCAAAACGAACACCGTATGCGAAAGTTATGCTAGTTTTTTCGAAAACTTACAATCCAAGTGTTCCATGTACGCAATTGCCTATTCTTCCACACGAACCTCATTTCGAATCGTCGCGAGCTTTTCGAAATGTGGTTACAGGCCCATAACAAACACCGGATACGAAAAGTAGGCCAGTTTATTCGAAAACTGACAGTCCAAGCATTCCATATATGCTAGTGCCTATTCTTCCACACAAACCTCATTCCGAATCGTTGCGAGCTTTACGAAATGTAGTTATGGGCCCAACACGGACACCGTATCCGAACGTTATGCCAATTTTTTTCAAAAACTTATAATCTAAGCGTTCCATACATGCAAGTTCCTATTCATCCACATGAACCTCGTTCCGAATCATCGTGAGCTTTTCGAAATGTGGTTATGGGCCAAAAATGGACACTGTATGCGATAGTTATGCCAATTTTTTCAATATCTGAAAATCCAAGCGTTCTGTGTACACAAGTGCCAATTCTTCCATACGAACCTTGTTTCGAATCATCGCGAGCTTTTCACACTGTGGTTACGAACCAAAAACGAACTTCGCATGCGAAAGTTATGGTAGTTTTTTTTCAAAAATTGTCAATCCAAGCATTTTGTAGATGCAGGTGCTTGTTTGCCACATGATCCTTGCTCTGAATCGTCGTGAGCTTTTCGAAATGTGGTCATGGGCCCAAAATGGACACCGTATGCAAAAGTTATGCCAATTTTTTCGAAAATTGACAATCCAAGCATTCCATGTACACAAGTGCCTGTTCTTCCACACAAACCTCATTCCGAAACATCGTGAGCTTTCTGAAATGTGGTTATGGGCCTAAAACGAACACAGTATGCGAAAGTTAGGCCAATTTTTTCGAAAACTGACAATCCATACATTCCATGCACGTAAGTGTTTGTTCTTCCACACGAACCTCGTTTCGAATCGTCGCGAGCTTTCTGAAATGTGGTTATGGGCCTAAAACGAACACCATATGTGAAATTTTGCCAATTGTTTTTCAAAAACTAATAGTCCAAGCTTTCTGTGTACGCAAGTGCCTATTCTTCCGAGCGAACCTCATTCTGAATCATTGCGACCTTTTCAAAATGTTGGTATAGACACAAACGAACACAATATGCGATAGTTATACCAATTTTTTCGTAAACTGACAATCCAAGCGTTCCGTGTACGCAAGTGCCTATTCTTACACATGAACCTCATTCCGAATCGTGCAAGCTTTCTGAAATGTGGTTATGGGCCCAAAATGGACACCATATACGATAGTAATGCCAATTTTTTTGAAATCTGACAATCCAAGCATTCCGTGCTTGCATGTGCCTGTTCTTCCACACGAACCTCATTTCGAATCATCATGAACTTTCCAAAATGTGGTTAGGGGCCAAAAACAAACACTGAATGTGAAAGTTATGCGAATTTCTTTTAAAACTGATAGTCCAAGAGGTCCATGAATGCAAGAGCCTGTTCTTCCACACGAGCCTCATTTTGAATCGTTACGAGATTTCTGAAATGTAGTTATGGGCAAAAAATGAACATCGTATGCTAAAGTTATGCCAGGTTTTTCGAAAACTTACAATCCAAGCGTTCTGTGTACGGAAGTGTCTGTTCTTCCACATGAACCTCATTTCGAATCATCATGAGCTGTCCGAAATGTGGTTATGGGCCAAAACCAGACACCGTATGAGATAGTTATGCCAATTTTTTCAAAATTTGACAATCCAAGCGTTCCGTGTATGCAAGTGCCTATTCTTCCACATGAACCTCGTTTCGAATCGTCACGAGCTGTCCGAAATGTGGATATGGGCCAAAAATGAACTCCGTATGTGAAAGTTATCCCAATTTTTTTGAAAATTGACAGTCCAACAGTTTTGTGTACACAAGTGCCCGTTCTTCCACACGAATTCATTTCGAGCCGTCGCGAGTTTTTCGAAATGTGGTTATGGGCCCAAAACGGATACCGTATGCGATAGTTACACCAATTTTTTCGAAATCTGACAATCCAAGCATTCTGTGTACCCATGTGCTTATTCTTCTACATGACCCTCATTCCGAATCATCGCGAGCTATTCGAACTGTGGTTATGGGCCCAAAACGGACACCTTTTCGAAAGTTATGCCAATTTTTTTGAAAACTAACAATCCAAGCATTCTGTGTACCCAAGTGTCCATTCTTCCACACGAACCTCATTTTGAATCATCGTGAACTTTTCGAAATGTTGGTATAGGCCCAAAATGGATACAGTATATGAAAGTTACGCCAATTTTTTTGAAAATTGACAATCCAAGCGTTCCATGTACGTAAGTGCCTATTCTTCCTCACGACCTCGTTTCAAATCGTCTCGAGCTTTCCGAAGTGTGGTTGCGGGCCCAAAATGAACACCACATACGAAAGTTATGCCAGTTTATTCAAAAACTGACAATCCAAGCATTCCGTATATGCGAGTGCCTATTCTTCCACACAAACCTCATTCTGAATCTTCGCGAGCTTTACGAAATGTGGTTTTGGACCAAAAACGGACACCGTATGCAAAAGCTATGCCAATTTTTCTGAAAACTGATAATCTAAGTGTTCCGTATACGCTAGTACCTATTCTTCCACACGAACCTCGTTTCGATTCGTCGTGAGCTGTTCAAAATGTGGTTATGGGCTAAAAAGGGACACCTATGCAATAGTTATGACAATTTTTTCAAAATTTGACAATCTAAGCATTCCGTGTACGCAACTGCCTGTTCTTCCACATGAATCTTGTTTTGAATTGTTGCGAGCTTTTCGAAATGTGGTTATGGACCGAAAATGAACTCCGCTGCGAAAGTTATGGTAGTTTTTTCGAAAATTGACAACCCAAACATTTCCTTTACGTAAGTGCCTATTCTGCCACACGATCCTCATTCTGAATCGTCGCGAGCTTTTCAAAATGTGGCTATGGGCCCAAAACGGACACCGTATACAAAAGTTATGCCAATTTTTTCGAAAATTGACAATCTAAGCTTTTCGTGTACGCAATTGCCTGTTCTTCCACACGAACCTTGTTTCGAATTGTCGCGAGCTTTTCGAAATGAGGTTATGGGCCCAAAACGAACACCGCATGCAAAAGTTAGGCCTATTTTTTCGAGAACTGACAATCCAAGCATTCCATGTACGCAAGTGCTTGTTCTTCCACACGAACCTCGTTCCGAATCGGGGAGAGCGTTCTGAAATGTGGTTATGGGCCCAAAACAAACACCATATGTGAGATTATGCCAATTTTTTCAAAAACTGACAATCCAAGCATTCTGTGTATGGAAGTGCTTGTTCTTCCAAGCGAACCTCATTCTGAATCATCGCGAGCTTTCCAAAATGTTGGTATAGACCCAAAACGGACACCGTATGTGAAAGTCATGCTAATTTTTTTTTAAATTGACAATCCAAGTGTTCCGTGTAGGCAAGTGCCTATTCTTCCACACAAACCTCATTTCGAATCGTCGCGAGCTTTCTAAAATGTTGTTATGGGCCCAAAACGGACACCGTATACGAAAGTTATGCTAATTTTTTTGAAAATCGATAATCCAAGCGTTTTGTGTACGCATGTACCTGTTCTTCCACATGAACCTCGTTTCGAATCATCGCTAGCTTTTCGAAATGTTGTTATGGGCCCAAAATGGACACCATATGCAAAAGTTGTCAATTTTTTCAAAAACTGACAATCCAAGTATACATTGTACATAAGTGCCCGTTCTTCCACACGAACCACGTTCCGAATTGTCGCGAGCTTTTCGATGTTTGGTTATGGTCCCAAAATGGACACTGTATGCGAATGTTATGCCAATTTTTTCAAAAACTGACAATCCAAGCATTTCATGTACGTAAGTGCATGTTCTTCTAGACGAATCTTGTTTCGAATCGTCGCGAGCCTTCTGAAATGCGGTTATTGGCCAAAAATGACCACCGTATGCGAAAGTTATGCAATTTTTTCAAAAACTGACAATCCAAGCGTTTCATGTACACAAGTGCCTATTCTTCCACACGAACCTCGTTTCGGATCGTAGCGAGCTTTTCGAAATGTGGTTACGAGCCTAAAATGGACACCGCATGCGAATGTTATGCTAATTTTTCTGAAAATTAACAATCCAAGCATTCCGTACATGCAATTGACTATTCTGGTAGATGAACCTCGTTTCGAATTGTCGCAAACTTTCCAAAATGTGGTTATAGGCCCAAAACGGACACCGCATGCGAAAGTTATGTAATTTTTTTTGAAAATTGACAATCCAAGCATACTGTATACACAACCTGTTCTTCCACACGAACCACATTCTGAATTGTCGTGAGCTTTTTGATATTTGGTTATGGTCCTAAAACGGACACTGTATGCAAAAGTTATGTTAATTTTTTTGAAAATTGCCAATCCAAGCATTCCGTGTACCCAAGTACCTATTCTTCCACACGAACCTCATTCTGAATCGTTGTGAGCTTTTCAAAATGTAGTTATGGGCCAAAAATGAACACTGTATGCGAAAGTTATGCCAATTTCTTCGAAAACTGACAATCTAAGCATTCCGTGTACGCAAGTGTCTGTTCTTCCACACGAACCTCGTTCTGAATCGTCGTTAGCTATCCGAAATGTGGTTATGGGCCAAAAACAGACACCGTATGCGATAGTTATGCCAATTTTTTTGAAATCTGACAACCCAAGCGTTCCGTGTACGCAAGTGCCTATTTTTCCACACGAACCCCATTTTGAATCGTCGCGAGCTGTCCGAACCGTGGTTATGGGCCCAAAACGAACAACTATCCGAAAGTTATGCCAATTTTTTTAAAAACTGACAATCCAAGAGTTCTATGTAAGCAAGTGTGTGTTCTTCCACTAGAACCTCGTTTCGAATGGTCGCAAGCTTTCCGAAATGTTGGTATAGCCCAAAACAGACACCGTATTCGAAAGTTATGCCGATTTTTTTGAAAACTAACAATCCAAGTGTTCCGTACAAGCAAGTGCCTATTTTCCTACATGAACCTCATCCCGAATCGTCACGAGCCTTCTAAAATGTGGTTATGGGCCAAAAATAAACACCATATGCGAAAGTTATGCCAATTTTTCTAAAAACTAGCAGTCCAAGAGTTTCGTGTATGCAAGTGGCTGTTCTTCCATATGGACTTCCTTTTGAATTATCGCGAGCTGTCCGAACTATGGTTATGGGCCAAAAATAGACACTATATGTGAAAGTTATGCCAATTTTTTCGAAAATCGACAATCCAAGCATTTCATGTACGCATGTACCGGTTCTTCCACACGAACCTCGTTTCGAATCATAGCTAGATTTCCAAAATGTGGTTGCGAGCCTAAAATGGACACTGCATGCGAAAGTTATGACAATTTTTTCAAAAACTGACAATTCAAGAGTTCTGTGTACGCAAGTGCCTGTTCTTCCACACGAACTTGTTCTGAATCATCGCAAGCTTTTCGAAATGTAGTTATGGGCCCAAAACAGACACCGTATGCGAATGTTATGCCAGTTTTTTTGAAAAATGAAAATCCAAATGTTCCGAGTGTGCAAGTGCCTATTCTACCACATGAACCTCGTTCCAAATCATCGCAAGGCTTTCGAAATGTGGTTATGGGCCAAAAACGAACACCGTATGCGAACGTTATGCCAATTTTTTCGAAATCTGATAATCCAAGCATTTCGTGTACGCATATGCCCGTTCTTCCACACAATCCTTGCTCCGAATCGTCGTAAGCTGTCCGAACTATGATTACGGGCCAAAAATGAATACCGTATGCAAAAGTTATGCCAATTTTTTTGAAAATCGACAATCCAAGCATTTCATGTACCGGTTCTTCCACACGAACCTCGTTTTGAATCGTAGCTAGCTTTCCAAAATGTGGTTACGAGCCTAAAACAAACACTGCATGCGAAAGTTATGCCAATTTTTTTGAAAACTGACAATCCAAGAGTTCTATGTACGCAAGTGCTTGTTCTTCCACACGAACCTCGTTCCGAGTCATCGCAAGCTTTTCGAAATGTGGTTATGGGCCCAAAACAGACACCATATACAAAAGTTATGCCAGTTTTTTTGAAAACTGAAAATCCAAATGTTCCGGGTGTGCAAGTGCCTATTCTTCCACATGAACCTCGTTCCAAATCATCGCGAGGCTTTCAAAATGTGGTTATGGGCCAAAAACGAACACCGTATGCTAACGTTATGCTAATTTTTTTTGAAATTTGATAATCCAAGCATTCCATTTATGTATATGCCCGTTCTTCCACACAAACCTCGTTCTGAATCGTCGCAAGCTGTCCGAACTATGATTACGGGCCAAAAATGAATACCATATGCAAAAGTTATGCCAATTTTTTCGAAAAATGACAATCCAAGCTTACTGTGTACGCAAGTACCTATTCTTCCGCACGAACCTCATTCCAAACCATTGCAAGCATTCCGAAATGTGGTTATGTGCCCAAAATGGACACCGTATGCGAAAGTTATGCCAGTTTTTTTGAAAGCTGACAATCCAAGCATTTCGGGTGGGCAAGTACCTGTTCTTCTACATGAACCCTGTTTCGAATCATCGCGAGCTTTCCAAAATGTGGTTATGGGCAAAAAACGAACACCGTATGCAAAAGTTATGCTAATATTTTTCAAAAATTGAAAATCCAAACGTTCCATGTATGCAAGTGCCAATTCTTCCACACGAACCTCGTTTCGAATTGTCGTGAGCTTTTCGAAATATGTTTACGAGCCCAAAACAGACACCGCATGCGAAAGTTATGTCGGTTTTTTCAAAAATTGACAATCCATGCGTTCCGTCTACACAAATGCCTATTCTGCCACATGATCCTCATTCCGAATCATCGCGAGCTTTCCGAAATGTGGTTATGGGCCAAAAACTATCACCGTATGTGAAAGTTATGCCAATTTTTTTTCAAAAATTGACAATCCAAGTGTTCCGTATATGCAAATGCCTATTCTGCCACATGATCCTCATTCCGAATCGTCGTAAGCCTTCCAAAATGTTGTTATGGGCCAAAAACTAACACCATATGTGAAAGTTATGCCAATTTTTTCAAAAACAAACAATCCAAGTGTTCTGTGTATGCAAGTGCCTATTCTTCCACACGAACCTCGTTTCGAATCATAGCTAGCTTTCCAAAATGTGGTTACGAGCCTAAAACGGACACCGCATGCAAAAGTTATGCTAATTTTTTTGAAAACTGATAATCTAAGC
Organism: Olea europaea var. sylvestris; assembly: GCF_002742605.1. Classification (NCBI taxonomy): domain Eukaryota; kingdom Viridiplantae; phylum Streptophyta; class Magnoliopsida; order Lamiales; family Oleaceae; genus Olea; species Olea europaea. The sequence goes on from NW_019235321.1 coordinate 1,074,998, forward strand.
ATCCCATATACACAGGTGACTTTTCTGCCACATGAACCTCGTTTCGAAACTTTGCAAACTTTTCGAAATTTGATTATGGGCCCAAAACGGACACCATACATGAATGTTGTGCCAATTTTTTTCAAAAATTGACAATCCAAGCATTTCGTACACAAACTTCATTCCGAATCGTCATGAGCTTTTCGAAATGTTGTTATGGGCCCAAAATGAATACCGTATGTGAAAGTTATGTCAATTTTTTTGTAAACTGACAATCCAAGTATACTATACGCAAGTGCCTATTCTTCCACACGAACAATGTTTTGAATTGTAGTGAGCTTTTCGAAATTTTGTTGCAGTCCTAAAACGAACAACGTATGCGAAAGTTATGCCAATTTTTTTGATAACTAACAATCCAAACGTTCCGTGTACACAAGTGCCTATTCTTCCACATGAACCTCATTCTGAATCGTCATGAGCTTTTCGAAATGTTGGTATAGGCAAAAAATGGACACTGTCTGCGAAAGTTTTACCAATCTTTTCGAAAACTTACAATCTAAGCATTCCATGTACACAAGTGCCATTCTTCCACATGAACCTAGTTCCGAATCGTAGCGAGCTTTTCGAAATGTGGTTATGGGTCAAAAAAGGACACCATATATAATAGTTTCCCAATTTTTTCAAAATTTGACAATCCAAATGTTCCTTGTACGTAAGTGCCTATTCTTCCACACGAACCTTGTTTCGAATCGTCGTGAACTTTTCGAAATGTGGTTACGGACCCAAAACGAACACTACATGCAAAAGTTATGCCAATTTTTTCAAAAATTGACAATCCAAGCATTTCGTATACAGAAGTGCCTATTTTACCACATGATCCTCATTCCAAATCGTCACGATCTTTTTGAAATGCGGTTATGGGCCTAAAATGGACACTGAATGCAAAAGTTATGCCAATTTTTTCGAAAACTGACAATGCAAGCATTCTGTGAATGCAAGTACCTGCTCTTAATCGACGCAAGCTTTCCAAAATGGGCTTATGAGCCCAAAATAGACACCGTATGCGAAGGTTATGCCAATTTTTTCAAAAACTAACAATCCAGCCATTTCGTGTACGGAAGTGCTTGTTCTTCCGCATGAACCTCATTTCCAATCGTCGTGAGCTTTCTAAAATGTGGTTATGGGACCAAAACGAACATTGTATGCAATAGTTAGGCCAATTTTTTGAAATTTGACAATCCAAGCATTCCGTGCGTGCAAGGGCGTGTTCTTCAACACGAATTTCATTTTGAATCGTCGTGAGCTATCCGAAATATAGCTATTGGCCCAAAACAGACACCGCATGTGAAAGTTATACTAGTTTTTTTGTATACGCAAGTGCAAGTTCTTCCACACGAACATCGTTTCGAATCGTCGCAAGCTTTCGAAAACGTGGTTATGGTTCTAAAATGGACATCGTATACGAAAGTTTGATCAATTTTTTCGAAAACAGACAATCCAAGCATTCCTTGTACACAAGTGCCTGTTCATCCACATGAACCTCGTTCCGAATCGTCGTAAGCTTTTTGAAATGAACACCGTATGAGAAAGTTTTGCCAATTTTTTCAAAAATTGACAATCTAAGCGTTTCGTTTATGCAAGTATCTGTTCTTCTGCACGAACCTCATTTTGATTCGTCATGAGCTTTTCGAAATGTTGGTATAGGCCCAAAACAAACACCGTATGCGAAAGTTTTGACAATTTTTTCGAAAACTAACAATCCAAGCGTTCCGTGTATGCAAGTGCCTATTCTTCCGCACGAACCTCGTTCCGAATCGTAGCAAGCATTTTGAAATGTGGTTATGGGTCCAAAACGGACGTCGCATGCGAAAGTTATGCCAATTTTTTTGAAAACTAACAATCTAAGCATTCCTTGTACGCAAGTACCTATTCTTCCACACGAACCACGTTTCGAATCGTCGTGAGCTTTCCGAAATGTGGTTAAAGGCCAAAAACGAAAATCGTATGCGAAAGTTTTGCCAATTTTTTCAAAAACAGATAATCCAAGCATTCCATGTACGCAAGTGCCTATTCTTCCAGAAGAACCTCATTTCGAATCGTCGAGAGCTTTTCAAAATGTGTTACGGGCCCAAAATAGACACCGCATGGGAAAGTTATGCGAGTTTTTTAGAAAACAGACAATTCAAGCATTCCGTATACGCAAATACCTATTTTACCACACAAACCTCATTTCGAATCGTCATGAGCTTTTCAAAATATGGTTATGGGCAAAAAACAAACACCATATGCAAAAGTTATGTAATTTTTTTCAAAACAGACAATCCAAACATTTCGTGTACGCAAGTGCCTATTCTTCCACACAAACCTCGTTTCGAATTGTAGCGAGCTTTTCGAAACGTGGTTACGGGCCTAAAACGAACACTGCATGCGAATGTTATGCCAGTTTTTTCAAAAACTAACAATCTAAGCATTTCGTATACGAAATTGCTTGTTCAACCACATGAACCTCATTTCAAATCATCGCAAGCTTTTCGAAATGTGGTTATCGACCCAAAACAAACACCGTACACGAAAGTTATGTCAATTTTTTTGAAACCTGACAATCCAACCGTTCTGTGTAAGCAAATGCCTATTCTTCCACACAAATCTCGTCCCGAATCTTCGTGAGCTTTTTGAAATGTTGTTATGGGCCCAAAATGGACACCGTATACGAAAGTTATGTCAATTTTTTCGAAAACTGACAATCCAATCATACTGTTTACGCAAGTGCCTGTTCATCAACACGAACCAAATTTTGTTATGGCATCAAAATGGACACTGTATGCGAAAGTTATGCCAATTTTTTTGAAAACTGACAATCCAAGCATTCTGTGTATGCAAGTGCCTGTTTTTCCACACAAACCTCGTTACGAATCATAGCGAGCCTTCTAAAATGTTGTTATGGGCCCAAAACGGACACTGTATGCGAAAGTTATGCCATTTTTAAAAAAAAAACTAACAATCTAAGCATTTTATGTATGCAAGTGCATGTTCTTCCACACAAACCGCATTCCGAATCGTCGCGAGCTTTTCGAAATATTGGTATAGGCCCAAAAAGGACACCGTCTAGGAAAGTTATGCCAATCTTTTGGAAAACTTACAATCCAAGCATTCCGTGTACGCAAGTGCCTATTCTTCCACATGAACCTTGTTTCGAATCGTCGCGAGCATTTCAAAATGTGGTTATGGGCCCAAAACGAACACCGTATGCGAAAGTTATGCCAATTTTTTGAAAACTGACAATCCAAGCATTCCATGTACGCAAGTGCCTATTCTTCCACACAAACCTCATTCCGAATCGTTGCAAGCATTTCCAAAGGGGGTTTTGAACCCAAAACGAACATCTTATGGGAAAGTTACGCCAGTTTTTTTGAAAGTTGACAATCCAAGCATTCTGTATATGCTAGTGTCTGTTCTTCCACACAAACCTCAATCTGAATCATCACGAGCTTTTCGAAATGCGGTTATGGGCCCAAAACGGTTACCATATGTGAAAGTTATGATAGTTTTTCAAAAACTAACAATCCAAGCATTACGTGTATGCAAGTGCCTGTTCTACGATAAGAACCTCGTTCTAAATCGTCGTAAGCTTTCCTAAATGTCGTTATGGGCTAAGAACGAACATCATGTGCGAAAGTTATGTCAAGTTTTTTGAAAATTGACAATCCAAGCATTCCGTGTATGCGAGTACATTCTTCCACACGAACCTCGTTTTAAATCATCACGAGCGTTCCAAAATGTGGTTACGGGACCAAAATGGACACCGCCTACTAAAGTTATGCCAGTTTATTTGAAAACTGACAATACAAGCATTTCATATATGCTAGTTCCCATTCTTCCACACAAACCTCATTCCAAATCGTCGCAAGCTTTACGAAATGTGGTTATGGACCCAAAACGAACACCGTATGCTAAAGTTATACCAATTTTTTCAAAAACTGACAATCCAAGCGTTCCATGTACGTTGTTGCCTATTCTTCCACACAAACCTCATTCCAAATCACCGTGAGCTTTTCGAAATGCAGTTAGGGGAACAAAATGGACACCATATGCAAAAGTTATACAACATTTTTTAAAAACTAACAATCCAAGCATTCCACGTACGCAAGTGCCTATTCTTCGACAGGAGCCTCATTTTGAATCTTCGCATACTTTCCTAAATATCGTTATGGGACAAGAACAAACATCGTATGCGAAAGTTATGCTATTTTTTTCAAAAACTGACAATCCAAGCGTTTCGTGTACGCAAGTGCCTATTCTTCCACACGAACCTCATTTCAAATCGTCGTGAGCTTTTCAAAATGTGGTTACGGGTCCAAAACGGACGTCCCATATGAAAGTTATGCCAGTTTATTCAAAAACTGACAATCCAGGCATTTTGTACACGCTAGTGCCAATTCTTCCACACAAACCTCATTCCGAATCGTCGCGAACTTTTCGAAATTTGATTATGGGCCCAAAACAGACACCATATATGAAAGTTATGCCAATTTTTCTGAAAACTAATAAGCCAAGCGGTCCGTATATGCAAGTGCCTATTCTTCCACACGAACCTCATTTCGAACCGTCGCAAGCTTTCCAAAATGTGGCTGTGGGTCAAAAACGGACACTGTACGCGATAGTTATGCCAATTTTTTCAAAATTTGACAATCCAAGCGTTCCATGCATGCAAGTGCCTATTCTTCCACACGAACCTTGTTTGGAATCATCGCGAGCTTTCCGAAATGTGGTTACGGGCTCAAAATGGAAATCGTATGAGAAAGTTATTTCAATTTTTTCGAAAACTGATAATCTAAGCATTCCGTATACGCGAGTGCCTGTTTTACCACATGAACCTCATTCCGAATCGTCGCGAGCTTTCCAAAGTGTGGTTTTTCGAAATGTTGGTATAGGCCAGAAAAGGACACTGTTTGGGAAAGTTATGCCAATCTTTTTGAAAACTTAGAATCCAAACGTTCCGTGTAAGCAAGTGCCTATTCTTCCACAAGAACCTCGTTTCGAATCGTCGCGAGCATTTTGAAATGTGGTTATGGGCCCAAAATGGACATCATATGCGATTATGCCAGTTTTTTGAAAACTGAAAATCCAAGCATTTCGTATATGTAAGTGCCTGTTCTTCCACACAAACCCATTCCGAATCATTGCAAGCATTTTGAAATTGGGTTTTGGGCCCAAAATGGACACCGTATATAAAAGTTATGCCAATTTTTTTGAAAACTGACAATCCAAGCATTCCATGTATGTAAGTGTATGTTCTTCCACACGAGGCTCATTCCATTTCTAAAATGTGGTTATGGGCCAAAAATAGACCCTGTATACGAACGTTATGCCAATTTTTTCGAAAACTGACAATCTAAGCGTTCCGTGCATGCAAGTGCCTGTTCTTCCAAATGATCCACATTCTGAATTATCGTGAGCTTTTTGAAATGTTGTTATAGGCCCAAAATGGATACCGTATGTGAAAGTTATGGCAGTTATTTTCGAAAACTAACAATCCAGGCGTTCCGTGTGTGCAAGTGCCTATTCTTCAACGTGAACCTTGTTCCAAATCACCGTAAGCTTCCTGAAATGTGGTTATGGGCCCAAAATGAACGCCGTATACGATAGTTATGCTAGTTTTTTCAAAATCTGACAATCCAAGCATTTTGTGTGCACATGTGCCTATTCTTCCACACGAACCACATTTCGAAACGTATCGAGCTGTCCGAACAGTGGTTATGGCCCCAAAATGGACACCGTATATGAAAGTTATGCCAATTTTTTCAAAATTTGACATTTAAAGCATTTTGTGTATGCAAGTGCCTGTTCTTCCACATAAACCTCGTTCCGAATCGTCACAAGCTTTTCGAAATGTGGTTATGGGCCCAAAACGGATCTCGTATGTGAAAGTTATGCCAGTTTTTTTGAAAACTGACAATCTAAGCATTCTGTCTGTGCAAGTGCCTATTCTTCCACATGAAACTTGTTCCCAATCATCGCAAGCTTTTCGAAATGTGGTTATCGACCAAAAACAAACACCATATGCGAAAGTTATGGAATTTTTTCGAAAATTGACAATCCAGGCATTCCGTGTACGCAAGTGCCTATTCTTCCACACGAACCTCATTTCGAATCGTAGCGAGCTTTTCAAAATGTGGTTACGGGCCTAAAATGGACTACGCATACAAATGTTGTGCCAATTTTTTCAAAAACTAACAATCCAAGCACTTTGTATACAAAATTGCCTATTCTGCCACACGAACCTCGTTCTGAATCATCGCAAGCTTTTCGAAATGTGGTTATCGACCCAAAATGGACACCATATGTGTAAGTTATGCCAATTTTTTTGAAAACTGGCAATCCAAGCATTTCGTGTACACAAGTACCTGTTCTTCCACACGAACCTCATTTCGAATCATAGCGAGCTTTTCAAAATGTGGTTATGGGCTCAAAAAGGACACCGTATGTGAAAGTTATGCTAGTTTTTTCGAAAACCAACAATCCAAGCATTTCGTGTGCACAAGTGCCTGTTCTTCGACAGGAACCTTGTTCTAAATCTTCGTAAGCTTTCATAAATGTGGTTATGGGCCAAGAACGAACACCGTATGCGAAAGTTATGCCATTTTTTTCAAAAACTGACAATCCAAGCCTTCCGTGTATGCAAGTGCCTATTCTTCCACACGAACCTCATTTCGAATCGTCGCGAGCTTTATGAAATGTGGTTACGGGCCCAAAACGGACACCGCATATGAAAGTTATGCAAGTTTATTCAAAAACTGACTATCCAGGCATTCTGTATACGCTAGTGCCTATTCTTCCACAGAAAGCTCATTCTGAATCGTCGCAAGCTTTACGAAATTTGGTTTTGGGCCCAAAACGGACACCATATGTGAAAGTTTTGCCAATTTTTCTGAAAAATGATAATCCAAGCATTTCGTATACGCAAGTGCATGTTCTTCCACGTGAACTTCATTTCGAATCATCACGAACTTTTAGAAATATGGATATGGGCCAAAAACAGACACTATATGCGACAATTATTCCAATTTTTTCCAAAATTGACAATCCAAGTGTTTTGAGCAGGCAAGTGCCTGTTCTTCCACATGAACCTCATTCTGAATCATCACGAGCTTTCCAAAATGTTGGTATAGGATGCAAAAGTTACGCTAACTTTTTCAAAAACTAACAATCCAAGCGTTCCGTGTACTCAAGTACCTATTCTTCCACACGAACCTCATTTCGAATCGTAGTGAGCTTTTCAAAATGTAGTTACAGGCCTAAAAAGGACACCGCATGCGCATGTTATGCCAGTTTTTTCGAAAACTGACAATCCAAGCATTTCGTATATGGAATCGCCTGTTCTGCCACAAGAACCTTGTTCTGAATCGTCGCAAGCTTTTCAAAATGTGGTAATCGACCCAAAACGGACACTGTACACGAAAGTTACGCCATTTTTTTAAAAACTGACAATCTAAGCATTTTGTATATGCAAGTGCATGTTCTTCCACACAAACCTCGTCCTAAATCTTCGCGAGCTTTCCAAAATGTTGTTATGTGCCTAAAATGGACACCGTATGTGAAAGTTATGTCAATTTTTTCGAAAATTGACAATCCAAGCATACTGTGTATGCAAGTGCATGTTCTTCAACACGAACCACATTTCGAATTGTCGTGAGCTTTTCAATATTTGGTTATGGTCCCGAAATAGACACTGTATGAGAAAGTTATGCCAATTTTTTTGAAAATTGACAATCTAAGCATTCCGTGTACGCAAGTGCCTGTTCGTCCACACTAACCTGGTTAGGAATCATCGCGAGCTTTCTGAAATACGGTTATGGGCCCAAAACGGATACCGTATGTGAAAGTTATGCCAAATTTTTTTAAAACTAAGAATCCAAGCGTTCCATGTACGCAAGTGCCTATTCTTCCACACAAACCTCACTCCAAATAGTCACAAGCTTTTTGAAATGTTGGTATATGCCAAAAAAGGACACTATCTACGAAAGTTATGCTAATCTTTTCGAAAACATACAATCCTAGCATTTCGTGTATGCAAGTGCTTATTCTTCCACATGAACCTCGTTTCGAATCGTCGCGAGCATTTCAAAATGTGCCTATGGGCCCAAAACGGACACCGTATGCGAAAGTTAAGCCAGTTTTTTGAAAATCGACAATCCAAGCATTCTGTGTACGCAAGTGCCTATTCTTCCATACAAACCTCATCCCGAATCGTCGCGAGCATTTCGGAATGGGGTTTTGGACCGAAAACGGACACCGTATACGAAAGTTATGCCAGTTTTTTGAAAACTGACAATCCAAGCGTTCCGTATATGCTAATGCTCGTTCTTCCACACAAACCTCATTTTGAATCATCGCGAGCTTTCTGAAATGCGGTTATGGGCCAAAATGGACACCGTATGCGAAAGTTATGACAATTTTTATCGAAAACTAACAATCCAAGCATTTCGTGTACGCAAGTGCCTATTTTTCGATGGGAACCTCATTCAGAATCGTCGCAAGCTTTCCTAAATGTGGTTACGGGCTAAGAACGAACACCATATGAGAAAGTTATACCAATTTTTTCGAAGACTGACAATCCAACCGTTCCATGTACACAAGTGCCTATTCTTCTAAAGTTATGCTAGTTTATTCGAAAAATGACAATCCAAGCATTTAGTATATGCTAGTGCCTATTCTTCCACACAAACCTCATTTTGAATCGTCGCGATATTCACAAAATGTGGTTACGGGCCCAAAAGGAACACCGTATTTGAAAGTTATGCCAATTTTTTTGAAAACTGACAATCCAAGAAATCCGTGTACGCAAGTGCCTGCTTTTCCACACGAACCTCATTTTGAATCGTTACGAGCTTTCTGAAATGTGGTTATTAGCCGAAAATGGACACTATATGCGAACGTTATGCCCATTTTTTCGAAAACTGACAATCCAACCATTCCATGTATGCAAGTGCCTGTTCTTCCACACAAACTTTGTTTTGAATCGTCACGATTTTTTCGAAATGTGGTTATGGGCTTAAAACGGACACCGCATACTAAAGTTATACCAGTTTATTTGAAAACTAACAATCGAAGCATTCGGTATATGCCAGTGCCCACTCTTCACACAAACCTCATTTCAAATCGTCACGAGCTTTACGAAATGTGGTTATGGGCCCAAAACAAACACCGTATGCGAAAGTTATGCTAATTTTTTCAAAAATTGACAATCCAAGTAATCCGTGTACGCAAGTGCCTGTTCTTCCACACAAACCTCCTTTCGAATCGTCGCGAGCTTTCTGAAATGTGGTTATTGGCCCAAAACAGACACTGTATGCAAAATTTATGCCAATTTTTTAAAAATTGACAATCTAAGCATTCCATGTACGCAAGTGCCTATTCATCCACACGAACCTCGTTTCGAATCATCGCAAGCTTTATAAAATGTGGTTATTAGCCCAAAATGGACACTCTATGCGAAAGTTATGTCAATTTTTTTGAAAACTGATAATCCAAGTGTTCCATGTATGCAAGTGCCTGCTCTTCCACAAGAACCTCATTCCGAATTGTCGCAAGCTTTTCGAAATGTTGGTATATGCTAAAAACGGATATCGTATGCGAAGTTATGCTAATCTTTTCGAAAAATTACAATCCAAGCATTCCATGTATGCAAGTGCCTGTTCTTGCACAGGAACCTCGTTCCAAATCATTACGAGGATTTTGAAATGTGGTTCCGTGTACGAAAGTGCCTGTTCTTCCATGCAAACCTCATTCCAAATCAACCCGAGCTTTTCGAAAAGAAGTTATGGGCCCAAAACAGACACCTTATGCAAAAGATATGCCAATTTTTTTGAAAACTATCAATCCAAGTGTTTCGTGTACGTAAATGCCTGTTCTTCGATAGGAACTTCGTTCTGAATCTTTGTAAGCTTTCCTAAATCTGCTTATGGGCCAAGAACGAACACCATATGCAAAAGTTATGCCATTTTTTTGAAAACTAACAATCCAACCATTCTTGTATGCAAGTGCTTATTCTTCCACATGACCCTCATTTCGAATCGTCGCGAGCTTTTCGAAATGTGGTTACGGGCCCAAACCGGATAGCGCATATGAAAGTTATGCCAGTTTATTTGAAAATTGACAATCCAGCCATTCTGTATACGCTAGTACCTATTCTTCCATAGAAACATCATTCCGAATCGTCATGAGCTTTACGAAATTTGGTTATGGGCCCAAAACAGACACCATATGCGAAAGTTATGCCAATTTTTCTGAAAGCTGATAATCCAAGCGTTCCGTATAAGGAAGTGTCTATTTTTGTACATGAACCTCATTTCAAATCGTCGCGAGCTTTCTGAAATGTGGCTACAGGCTAAAAACGGACACCGTATGTGATAGTTATGCCAATTTTTTCCAAATTTGACAATCCAAGTGTTCCGTGTATGCAAGTGCCTATTCTTCCACACAAACCTCATTTCGAATCGTCACGAGCTTTCTGAAATGTGGTTATGGGCTCAAAACGGACACCGCATGAGAAAGTTATTCCAATTTTTTCGAAAACTGATAATCCAAGCATTCCCTATCCGGAAGTGCCTGTTCTACCACACGAATCTCAATCCGAATCATCACGAGCTTTCCAAAATGTGGTTATAGGCCCATAACGGACACCGTAGGTGAAAGTTATGCCAATTTTTTCAAAAACTGACAATCCAAGCGTTTCGTGCACGCAAGTGCCTATTCTTCCACATGAAACTCGTTCTGAATCATTGCGAGCTTTCTGAAATGTGGTTATGGACCCAAAACAGACACTGTATGTGAATGTTATTCCAATTTTTTTGAAAACTGACAATCTAAGCATTCCGTGCATGCAAGTGCCTGTTCTTCCACACGAACCTTGTTCCTAATCATCGCGAGCTTTTCGAAATGTTGGTATAGGCCCAAAACGGACTAGATATGCAAAAGTTACGCTAATTTTTTCAAAAATTAACAATCCAAGCATTTTGTGAACACAAGTGCCTATTCTTCCACAGGAACCTCATTCTGAATCGTCGCGAGCATTTTGAAATGTGGTTACAAACCCAAACCAGACACCGCATGCGAAAGTTATGGCAGTTATTTTCAAAAACTAACAATCCAAGTGTTTCATGTATGCAAGTACCTATTCTTCAACACGAACCTCGTTCCAAATCGTTGCAAGTTTCCAAAATATGGTTATGGGCCCAAAACGGACGTCGTATACGATAGTTACGCCAATTTTTTCAAAATCTGACAATCCAACCATTCCGTATACGCATGTGCCTGTTCTTCCACACGAACCTCATTTCAAAATGTCTCGAGCTGTCTGAACTGTGGTTACGGGCCGAAAATGAACACCGTATGCGAAAGTTATGCCAATATTTTCAAAAATTGACATTCAAAGCGTTCTGTGTACACAAGTACCTATTCTTCCACAAAGAACCTCATTCTAAATCATTGCAAGGTTTCTAAAATGTGGTTATGGGCTTTAAACGGATACCGTATGCGAAAGTTATGCCAGTTTTTTCGAAAACTGACAATCCAAGCGTTCTGTCTGTGTAAGGGCCTATTCTTCCACATGAACCTCATTTCGAATCATCGCGAGCATTTTGAAATGTGGTTATGGGCCAAAAACGAGCAACATATGCGAAAGTTATGCCAATTTTTCCGAAAGTTGACAATCCAAGGGTTTCGTGTACGTAAGTACCTTTTCTTCCACACGATCCTCATTTCGAATCGTCGCGAGCTTTCCGAAATGTGGTTATGGGCCCAAAATGGACATCGCATGCGAAAGTTATGCCATTTTTTTTGAAAAATGACAATCCAAGCATTCCGTATATGCGAATTCCTGTTCTGCTACACGATCCTCATTTTGTACCATGGCGAGCTTTTTGAAATGTGGTTATCGGGCCAAAACGGACACCATATGTGATAGTAATACCAATTTCATCGAAATCTAACAATTCAAGCATTTCATGTATGCATGTGCCCGTTCTTCCATACGAAACTCGTTTCGAATCGTCACGAGCTGTCCGAACTGTGGTCATGGGCCCAAAATGGACACCCTATGTGAAAGTTATGCTGATTTTTCGAAAACTGACATTCCAAGCATTCTGTGTAGGCAAGTGCCTATTCTTCCACATGAACCTCATTTCGAATCATCACAAGCTTTCCGAAATGTGGTTATGGGCCCAAAACGAACACCGTATGCAAAAGTTATTCCAGTTTTTTTGAAAACTGACATTCCAAGCATTTCGTCTATGCATGTAACTGTTCTTCCACACGAATCTCTATCCGAATCGTCGTGAGCTTTTCGAAATGTGGTTATGGGCTAAAAACGAACACCGTATGCAAAAGTTATGCCAATTTTTTTATAAAGTTGAAAATCCAAGCCTTCCGTGTATGCAAGTACCTATTTTTCCACATGATCTTCATTTTGAATCATCGCGCACTTTTTTGAAATGTAGTTACGGGCCCAAGACGGACACCGCATGCCAAAGTTATGCCAATTTTTCCAAAAACTGACAATCTAAGCATTCCGTATATGCAAATGCCTTTTCTTCCACTCGATCCTCGTTCTGTATCGTTGCGAGCTTTCCGAAATGTGGTTGTGGGCCTAAAAGGACACCGTATACGATAGTAATGCTAATTTCATCAAAATCTGACAGTCCAAGCATTCCGTGTACTCATGTGCCTGTTCTTCCACACGAACTTCATTCTGAATCGTCGCAAGCTGTTCGAACTGTGGTTATGGGCCCAAAAAGGATACTGTATATGATACTAATGCCAATTTCTTTGAAATCTGACAATTCAAGCATTCCGTGTACGCAAGTACCTATTCTTCCACAAGAACCTCTTTTCGAATTGTCGTGAGCTTTTTGAAATGTTCTTATGGGCCCAAAATAGACAATTATGCCCCTTTTTTTGAAAACTAACAATCCAAGCATTTCGAATACTCAAGTGCTTATTCTGCCATATGAACCTAGTTTCGAATCATCGCAAGCTTTCCGAAATGTGGTGTATGGGCCCAAAATGGACACCGTATGCAAAGGTTTTGCCAGTTTTTTCCATAACTGACAATCCAAACATTCTGTCTACGCAAGTGCCTGTTCTTCTATACGAACCTCATTCCAAATCATTGTGAGCTTTCTGAAATGTGGTTATGGGCCAAAAACGAACACCATATGCAAAAGTTATACCAATTTTTTGGAAAGCTGACAATCCAAGCATTCCGTGTACTCAAGTGCCTATTCTTTCACATGATCCTCATTTCGAATCATCGTAAGCTTTTCAAAATGTGGTTACGGGCCCAAAACGGACACCGCATGCAAAAGTCATGCCAATTTTTTTGAAAACTGACAAGCTAAGCATTTCGTGTACGTAAGTGCCTGTTCTTCCACACGAACCTCGTTCCAAATCGTCAAGAGCTTTTCGAAATGTCGTTATGGGCCCAAAACGAAAACCTTTGTGAAAGTTATGCTAATTTTTTTGAAAACTGACAATCCAACCGTTCCGTATGCAAGTGCTTGTTCTGCCACATGAACCTCATTTCAAATCGTCGCGAGCATTCAGAAATGTGGTTACGGACCTAAAACGGACACCGTATGTGAAAGTTATGCCAATTTTTTTTAACGAACAATCCTAGCATTCCGTGTACGCAAGTGCCTGTTCTTCCACACAACCTCGTTCCAAATCGTTACGAGCTTTTCAAAATGTTGGTATAGGTGAAAAACGGACATCGTATGTGGAAGTTATGCCAATCTTTTCGAAAACTAACAATCCAAGCATTCTATGTATGCAAGTGCCTATTCTTCCACACGAACCTAGTTCTGAATCATCGTGAGATTTTCGAAATGTGGTTATGGTCCCAAAACTGACACCGTATCGAAAAGTTAGGCCAATTTTTTTGAAAGTTGGCAATCCAAGTATTCCGTGTACGCAAGTGCCTGTTCGGTCACACGAACCTCATTCCGAATCATCGCGAGCTGTCCAAAATGTTGTTATGGGCCCAAAATGGGCCCCATATGCGAAAGTTATGCCTATTTTTTCAAAAATTGACAATCCGAGCATTCCGCATATGCAAGTGCATGTTCTTCCACATAAACCTCCTTCCGATCCATCGCGAGCTTTCCAAAATGTTGTTATGGGCAAAAAACGGACACCGTATGCGAAAGTTCGACCAATTTTTTCGAAAACTGACAATCCAAGCCTTTTATGTATGCAAGTGCCCATTCTTCCACATGAACCTCATTTCAAATTGTCGCAAGATTTTTGAAATGTTGGTATAGGCCCAAAATGGACACCGTATTCGTAATTTATGCTAATTTTTTTGAAAACTAACAATCCAAGCATTCTGTGTACGCAAGTGCCTGTTCTTCCACACGAACCTCGTTCCAAATCATCGTGAGCATTCCGAAATGTGGTTACGGGCCCAAAACGAACATCGTATGCAAAAGTTATGCCAGTTTCTTTCGAAAACTAACAATCTAAGCATTCCGTGTACGAAAGTGCCTGTTCTTCCACATGAACCTCATTTCAAATCACCGCGAGCTTTTCGAAATGTGATTATGGACCCAAAATGGACACCGTATGCGATTGTAATGCCAATTTTTTTGAAATCTGACAATCCAAACGTTCTGTGTGTTCTTCCAAAAGAACCTCGTTCCGAATCGTCGTGAGCGGTCCGAACTATGGTATGAGCCCAAAATGAACACCGTATGCAAAAGTTATGCCAATTTTTTTAAAAACTGACAATCCAAGCATTCTGTGTACACAAGTACCTGTTCTCTACATGACCCTCGTTACGAATCATCGCGAGCTTTTCGAAATGTGGTTACGGGCTAAAAAAGAACACCGTATGGGAAAGTTATGCCAATTTTTTTGAAAGCTGACAATCCAAGCATTTTGTGCACGAAAGTGGCTATTTTTCCACACGAACCTAATTTTGAATCCTCATGAGCTATCCAAAATGTGGTTACAGGCCCAAAAAGAACATCACATGTGAAAGTTATGCCAGTTTTTTTGAAAACTTACAATCCAAGCATTACGTGTATGCAAGTGCTGTTCTGCCACATGAATCTCATTTCGAATCATCGGGAACTGTTCGAAATGTGGTTATGGACCTAAAATGGACACCGTATGCAAAAAATACGTCAATTTTTTTGAAAATTAACAATCCTAGCGTTCCGTGTACGCAAGTGCCTATTTTTCCACACGAAGCTCTTCCCGAATCGTCACGAGCTTTCTAAAATGTGGTTATAGGCCCAAAACGAACACCGTATACTAAAGCTATGCCAATTTTTTTGAAAATTGACAATCTAAGCGTTCCGTGTATGCAAGTGCCTGTTCTTCCACAGGAACATCGTTCTGAATTGTTACGAGCTTTTCAAAATGTTGGTATAGGCCAAAAAAGGATTTCGTATGCAAAAGTTATGCTAATTTTTTCGAAAACCAACAATCCAAGCATTTCGTATACGCAAGTACCTATTCTTCCACTCTAACCTTGTTCTGAATCATCACGAGTATTCCGAAATGTGGTCACAGGCCCAAAATAGACACCGTATGTAAAAGTTATGCCAGTTCTTTTTGAAAACTAACAATCCAAGCATTTTGTGAGCACAAGTTTCTGTTCTTCCATACGATCCTCATTTTGAATCGTCGCGAGCTTTTCAAAATGTGGTTATGGGCCCAAAACGAACATCGCATGCGAAAGTTATGCCAATTTTTTTGAAAACGGACAATCCAAGCATTCCGTAAATGTAAGTACCTATTCTGCCACACGATCGTCATTCTATACCATCGCGAGCTTTCCAAAATGTGGTTATGGGCCCAAAATGGACAGCATTTGTGAAAGTTATGCTAATTTTTTCGAAAACTGACAATCTAAGCGTTCCGTCAGCACAAGTTTCAATTCTTCCACACGAACCTCATTTCGAATCGTCGCGAACATTCTAAAATGTGGTTATGGGTTCAAAACGAACACCGTATGCAAAAGTTATACCAATTTTTTCGAAAACTGACAATCCAACCATTCTGTCTGTGCAAATGCCTGTTCTTCCGCACAAACCTCGTTTAGAATCGTAGCAAGCTTTTTGAAATGTGGTTATGGCCTAAAAATGAACATCTTATGAGAAAGTTATGCCAATTTTTTAGAAACTTGACAATCCAAGCGTCCCGTACACGCAAGTACCTATTCTTCTACACGACCCTCATTTTAAGTCATCGCGAGCTTTTAGAAATGTGGTTACAAGCCCAAAACGAACGCCGCATCTGAAAGTTACGCCATGTTTTTAAAAACTGACAATCTAAGTGTTTTGTAAATGCAAATGCCTGTTCTGTCACACGATCCTCGTTCCGTATCATCACGAAGTTTCTGAAATGTGGTTATGGGCCTAAAACGAACACCGTATGCGAAAGCTATGCCAATTTTTTCAAAAAATGACAATACAAGCATTCCGTTTACATAAGTGCCTATTTTTCCACATGAACTTCATTTCAAATCATCACATGCTTTCCGAAATATGGTTACGGGCCCAAAACAGACACAACATGCGAAAGTTATGCCAGTGTTTTTGAAAACTGACAATCCAAGCGTCCTGTTTACACAAGTGCTTGTTCTGCCAAGTGAACCTCATTTCGAATCATCGCGAGCTTTCTGAAATGTGGTTATGGGCCAAAAATGAATACCGTATGCGAAAGTTAGGCCAATTTTTTAAAAAGTTGACAATCCAAGCATTCCGTGTACGCAAGTGCCTATTCTTCCACACGAACCTCATTTCAAATCATCGCTAGATATTCGAAATGTTGTTATTTGCCCAAAATGGACAGCGTATGTGAAAGCTATGCCAATTTTTATAAAAACTATCAATCCAAGCATTTCGTGTACACAAGTGCATGTTCTTCCACACAAACCTCATTCCGAATCGTCGCGAGCTTTCCAAAATGTTGTTATGGGCTAAAAACGGACGCCGTATGCGAATGTTAGGCCAATTTTTCAAAAACTGACAATCCTAGAGTTATGTCTGTGCAAGTGCCTGTTCTTCTACACGAACCTCATTCTGTAACATTGCTAGCTTTTCGAAATGTGGTTATGGGCAAACGACGAACACCATATGTGAAAGTTATGCCAATTTTTTTGAAAGCTGACAATCCAAGCGTTCTATGTACGTAAGTGCCTATTCTTCCACACGATCCTCATTTTGAATCGTTGCGAGCTTTTCGAAATGTGGTTACGGGCCCAAAATTGACACCGCATTCGAAAGTTATGCCAATTTTTTCGAAAACTGACAATCCAAGCGTTTGGTAAACGTAAGTGCCTGTTCTGCCACATAATCCTCATTTCTTATCGTTGCAAGCTTTTTGAAATGTGCTTATGGGCCCAAAATGGACACCGTATGCTAAAGTTATGCCAGTTCTTATGAAAACTGACAATCCAAGTGTTCCGTCTATGCAAGTGCATGTTCCTCCACATGAATCTCGTTCTAAATCATCGGGAGCTTTCCAAAATGTGGTTATGGGCCAAAAATGAACACTGTGTGTGAAAGTTGTGCAAATTTTTTCGAAAGTTGACAATCCAAGTGTTCCATGTACTTAAGAGCCTATTCTTCCACATAATCCTCGTTTCGAATAGTCGCGAGCTTTCCGAAACGTGGTTATGGGCCCAAAACGAACACCGCATGCGATAGTTATGCCAGTTTATTTGAAAATTGACTATCCAAGCATTTCGTATACTCAAGTTACTATTTTGCCACATGATCCTCATAACGTATCATCACGAGCTTTTCGAAATGTGGTTATGGGCCCAAAACGGACACCGTATGTGAAAGTTATGCCAATTTTTTCAAAAACTGACATTCTAAGCGTTCTGTGTACGCAAGTGTCTATTCTTCCACACGAACCTCATTCTAAATCGTGGTGAACTTTTCGAAATTTCATTATGGGCCCAAAATGGATACCGTATCCGAAAGTTATGCCAGTTTTTTCGAAAACTTACAATCCAAGCGTTTCGTCTATGTAAATGCCTATTCTTCCAGACGAACCTCATTCTGAATCGTCGCGATCTTTCTGAAATGTGGTTATGGGCCAAAAACGAACACCGAATGTGAAAGTTATGCCAATTTTTTTTGAAAGCTGACAATCCAAGCTTTCCGTGGATGCAAGTGCCAATTTTTCCAGAAATGTGGTTATAGGCCCAAAATGGACACCGCATGCAAAAGTTATGCTAGTTTTTTTGAAAACTGGCAATCCAAGCATTCCGTATACGTAAATGCCTATTTTTCCACATGATTCTCGTTGCGTATCGTCGCGAGCTTTTCGAAATGTGGTTATGGGCCGAAAACAGACACCATATGTGATAGTAATGCTAATTTCTTCGAAATTTGACAATCCAAGCATTCCATGTACGTATGTGCCTGTTATTCCACAGGAACCTCGTTCTAAATTGTCCCGAGATGTCCGAACTGTGGTTATGGACCCAAAATGGACACCGTATATGAAATTTATGCCAATTTTTTCAAAAATTGACATTCCAAGCGTTCTGTATAAACAAGTGCCTGTTCTTCCACACGAACCTCATTTTGAATCATCGCGAGCTTTTGGAAATGTGGTTAGGGGCCCAAAACGGACACCGTATGCGAAAGTTATACCAATTTTTTTGAAAAGTGACAATCCAAGCATTCCGTCTGCACAAATGCCTGTTCTTCCAGAAGAACCTCATTTCGAATCATAGCGATCTTTTTGAAATGTGGTTATGGGCAAAAAATGAACACCTTATGCGAAAGTTATGACAATTTTTTCGTAAGCTGACAATCCAAGCGTTCCGTGTATACAAATGCCTATTCTTCCACACGATCGTCATTTCGAATCATCGTAAGCTTTCTGAAATGTGGTTACGAGCCCAAAACGGACACCGCATGCGAAAGTTATGCCAATTTTTTTGAAAATTGACAATCTATGTGTTCTGTAAATGCAAATGCGTATTCTACCACACGATCCTTGTTTCGTATCGTCACGAGCTTTCAGAAATGTGGTTACGGGCCCAAAATGGACACCATATGTGAATGTTATGCCAATTTTTTTTTCGAAAATTGACAATCCAAGTGTTCCGTGTACGCAAGTGCCTGTTCTTCCACACGAACCTCATTCCGAATCATCGCGATCTTTTCAAAATGTGGTTATGGGCCAAAAATCAACAACCTTTGCGAAAGTTATGCCAATTTTTTCAAAAACTGATAATACAAGCGTTCCATGTAAGCAAGTGCCTATTCTTCCACGTGAACCTCATTTCGAATCGTCACGAGCTTTTCGAAATGTGGTTATGGGCCCAAAATGGACACCGCATGTGAAAGTTATGTCAATTTTTTTGAAAACTGACAATCCAAGCATTCCATATATGCAAGTGCCTATTCTACCACATGACCCTCGTTCTGAATCGTCGCGAGCTTTTCGAAATGTGGTTGTGGGCCAAAAATAGACAGCGTATGCAAAAGTTAGGCTAATTTTTTTGAAAGTTGACAATCCAAGCATTCCGTGTACGCATGTGCCTGTTCTTCCACATGAACCTCATTTCGAACCATCGCGACTGTCTAAAATGTTGTTATGGGCCTAAAATGGACATTGTATGCGAAAGCTATGCCAATTTTTTTGAAAACTGACAATCTAAGCATTCTGTGTACGCAAGTGCATGTTCTTCCACAAGAACCTCGCTCCAAATCGTCGTGAGCTTTCCAAAATATTGTTATGGGCCAAAAATGGACACCGTATGCCACTGTTAGGCCAATTTTTTCAAAAACTGACAATCCTAGCGTGCCGTCTGCACAAGTGCTTATTCTTCCACACAAACCTCGTTCCAAATCATCTCGACCTTTTGGAAATGTGGTTATGGGCCCAAAATGAACACCGTGTGCGAATGTTATGCCAATTTTTTTGAAAGCTGGTAATCCAAGCGTTCCATGTATGCAAGTGCCTATTCTTCCCCATGAACCTCGTTCCGAATCATCGCAAGCTGTTCGAACCGTGGTTCTGGGTCCAAAACGGACATCGTATGCTAAAGTAATGCCAATTTTTTTTCTAAAACTGACATTCCAAGCATTCTGTGTATACAAGTGCCTATTCTTCCACACGAACCTCAGTCAGAATCATCACGAGCTTTCCAAAATGTGGTTATGGGCCCAAAATGGATACCATATGCAAAAGTTATGTTTGTTTTTTAAAAACTGACAATCTAAACGTGCCGTCTATGCAAGTGCTTATTCTTCCACAGAACCTCATTCCGAATCATTGCAAGTTTTTCAAAATGTGGCTATGGGCTAGAAACGAACACCGTATACGAAAATTACACCAATTTTTTCGAAAGCTGACAATCTAAGCTTTTCATGTACGGAAGTGCCTATTCTGTCACACGAACCTTGTTCCGAATCCTCACGAGCTTTCCGAAATGTGGTTATGAGCAAAATATGGACACCGTATGCAAAAGTTAGGCTAAATTTTCGAAAGTTGACAATCCAAGTATTTTGTGTCCGCAAGTGCCTATTCTTCCACACGAACCTCGTTTCAAATCACCACGAGCTGTTCAAAATGTTTTTATGGGCCCAAAATGGACACTACATGCAAAAGCTATGCCATTTTTTTGAAAACTGACAATCGAAGCATTCCGTGTACTCAAATGTTTGTTTTTCTGCATGAACCTCATTCCGGAACGTCGCGAGCTTTTCAAAATGTAGTTATGGGCCAAAAATGGACACCGTATGCTATAGTCATGCCAATTTTTTCGAAATCTAACAATCCAACCATTCCGTGTATGCATGTGCCTATTTTTACACATGAACCTCGTTCCAAATCGTCGCGAGTTGTCCGAACTGTGGTAATGGATCCAAAACGGACACCGTATGTGAAAGTTATGCCAATTTTTTTGAAAACTGACAATCCAAGTGCTCTGTATATGCATGTGCCTATTCTTCCACATGAACCTCGTTTCAAATCATCGCAAGCTTTCGAAAATGTGGTTTTGGGCCCAAAACGGACACCATATGCAAAAGTTATGCCAGTTTTTTGGAAAACTGACAATCTAAGCGTTCCGTCTACACAAGTGCATGTTCTTCCACACGAACCTCATTTCGAATTTCCTGATCTTTTCGAAATGTGGTTAAGGGCCCAAATCAGACACCGTATGCAAAAGTAATGCCAATTTTTTTGAAAACGGACATTCCAAGCGTTCTATGTACGCAAGTGCCTATTCTTCCACATGAACCTCGTTCCAAATCATCACGAGCTTTCTGAAATGTGGTTATGGGACAAAAACGAACACAATATGCGAAAGTTATGCCAATTTTTTTGAAAGCTAACAATCTAAGTGTTTCGTGTACGGAAGTGCCTATTTTTCCACACGATCCTCGTTTCGAATCGTATCGAGCTTTCGAAAGGTGGTTACAGGCCCAAAACAGAAACCGCATGCGAAAGTTATACCAATTTTTTTGAAAACTGACAATCCAAGCATTCTGTATACGGAAGTGACTGTTATGCCATACGATCCTCTTTACCTATCGTCGTGAGATTTCCGAAATGTGGTTATCGGCCCAAAATGGACACCGTATGCTAAAGTTATTCCAATTTTTTCGAAAAATGACAATCCAAGTGTTCAGTGTATGCAAGTGCCTATTCTTCCACACGAACCTCATTCCGAGTCATTACAAGCTGTTTGAACGGTGGTTATGGGCCAAAAATGGATATCTTATGCGAAAGTTATGCTAATTTTTTCTAAAACTGACATTCCAAGCGTTTTGTGTATGCATGTGTCGGTTCTTCCAAACGAACCTCATTTTGAGTCGTCGTGAGCTTTTTGAAATGTGGTTATGGGGCCAAAACGAATACCGTATACGAAAGTTATGCCAGTTTTTTCAGAAATTGACAATCCAAGCGTCCCGACTACACAAGCGCCTCTTCTTCCACACAAACCTCATTCTGAATCATCGCGAGCTTTTTGAAATGTGGTTACGGGACCAAAATGAACACCGTATGCGAAAGTTATGCCAATTTTTTCGAAAGCTAACAATCCAAGCATTCTATATATGTAAGTGCCTATTTTTTCCAAATGATCCTAGTTTCGAATCGTCATGAGTTTGGCAAAATGTGGTTACGGGCCCAAAATAGACACCGCACGCTAAAGTTATGTCAGTTTTGACAATCCAAGCATTCTATGTATATAACGCCCTGACCCCTAGTGGATTGGAACGCTACTTACTTTACTTAGCTTAACCGGTGGTTTAGTAACAAGTGTATACATTTTAGCGGAAGCTTACATCTTCGGATAATAATTTAAATAACAATACTTCAAATACTTTAAACAAAAACACTGAATCATTTTTCAAAACAAACAAATGTATTTTATTTGAAGAAAATTTAACTTGTTCTCGCATTCTGCGTCATTCAAAACTTTAAAGAAATAACATTGGAAAACATTTCATAAAAATAAATCCAAATCACTTATTCACCAGATTTCCATGGGCTCGTTGCATCACTCTCCATCTTCTCCTCCATCCATGCCCGAGGTAGAATTCCTTCAATCTGTAGAGATGGGATTAAACCCGTGAGTTGAAAAACTCAATAGGTGTCATAGGTACATTCGTGATCAAGCTATACATTTCAAAACATTAACTTTATAACTTTTCATACATGCCATACCCGGAGACACCATTTGACATGAAGGGGTATGCCGTACCCGAGGGCACCATTTGATATACGAACATTTCTTCAACATAGAGGGGTATGCCGTACCAGAGTACCATTTGACATACAACCATTAACATAGAGGAATATGCCGTACCGGAGTACCATTTGACGTACAAACATTAACATGAATCAAAAATTATAACTTAACATGATTAAACACATTGCACCTCTACCTACCTTGATTGATGCTTTTGAAACTTTGAGAACTTGGATTGAAAACTTCGATAAAACTTGGACGTTGAAAGAAATGCACTCCTTGGACGTTTGAAAATCGTTGAGAATTGATGCTTGAAAACACTTCTTAAACTTCTAGGAAAAATAGTTGTCCTTCTTCTCTTTTTCTCTCTTGGAAACTCTTTCTTTAGTATGTAAAAGCTCTTGCTTTTGGTGTGAGAAAAAATGAGTGAAATGAGGTCTCTATTTATAGGTAAATATCCCATAACTTAAAGCAAATGAAGGGTCAAATTTCATTTAAGAGAGAGAACATGGGTGCCATTTAAGTTTGAGGTTAAATGCTTCAATTTAGTGGGGTTTTTATTGCCAAAAACATGGGTGGCCCTTTTAGAAAATAATTGATGAAAATAAATATTTAAATTCTAGCGAAAAACGAGAATTTTCATTTCAGACAGTTTCGGTCGACCGGTTGTAGTCCGGTTGACACTGCATAGCCTTCAGTGTTTCTATCATAACTTCTTCTCTCGATATCCGATTGAGGTAATTCAAAGTGCGTTGGAAAGCTAACTCAAAGAGATATAACTTTTATTTAGATATCATTTTCCGAATTGAATGTTTCCTATGTCGAAAATGGGTCTCAAATGAGACTAAAAATCTGAAGTATACTTTAGTCATCCAATATTCATGTCTTAGTGCCACTAAGGTGTCTAGAATTATTTGGGGTTCTACATCCCTCACACCTTAATTAAAATTTTGTCCTCGAAATTTACCTTCTTATTGGGCGAATAGTCTTGGATACTTGTCTTTAGCTTCTCCTTCTTTTTCCCCAGTGGCTTCTTCTACGCCGTGATGATTCCACTGTATCTTAACCAGCTGAATCTCTTTATTCCTTAGTTTATACACTTTTCGATCCAATATCTTGATCGGTAGTTCCTCGTACGAAAAATCTTTCTGTACCTCCAAGGTTTGATAACTCGCTATATGATTAGGACCATGTACATACTTCTTTATCATCGATATATGGAACACATTGTACACTGTCGATAATTCAGGTGGCGAAGCTAGTCGGTAAGCCACATTTCCAACTCTATCAAGTATCTCGAAAGGTCCGATATACCGAGGTCGTAGCTTGCCTTTCTTTCCAAATCTAAGTACACCTTTCATCGATGCTACTTTCAGAAACAGTTTATCCCCAACTTGGAATTCTAAATCCTTCCTCCTTGTATCTGCATAGCTCTTTTGTCGATCCTGTGCTGCTTTTATTCTTGTATGGATCTTATCGATTACCTCGACCATCCTTTCAACCATTTCTGGTCCCAAAGCATTCTTCTCTCCAACTTCATCCCAATGAACAGGGGATCTACATCTTCTAACATAGAGAGCTTCGTATGGTACCATTCCAATAGTTGTTTGGAAACTGTTATTATAAGCAAACTCTACTAGAGGTAAGTATGACTCCCAATTACCTCCTAGATCCAAAACACATGTTCTCAGCATGTCTTCTAAAGTTTGGATGGTCCTTTCAGACTGACCATCGGACTGAGGGTGATATGCTGTACTAAAGTTCAGCTTCATTCCCATAGCTCCTTGTAGACTTTTCCAAAATTTGGACATGAACCTTGGGTCTCTATCAGACACAATGGATACAGGTACACCGTGTAATCTCACAACCTCTTTAATGTACAACTGTGCCAATTGGTCTAAATTGAATGTCATTTTCACTGGAAGAAAATGAGCTGACTTCGTTAGTCAATCCACTACTACCGGGAACCCAGCCACAAAGTCCATCGTGATATTTTCCCATTTCCATTCAGGTATATCTAGTGAATTTAACAATCCAGCTGGTTTTTGGTGTTCTGCATTAACCTGTTGACATATCATGCACTTCTGCACGTACAGCCCTATACTTCTTTTCATATTTCTCCACCAAAATGTATCTCGAAGATCTCGATACATTTTCGTACCACTGGGATTGCGGTGTACGGGGTGGAATGAGCTTCTTTCAACATCTCGTTTCTCAAGGCTTCATCCTTAGGCACACAAATTCTTCCTCTAAATATCAGTGCCTGATCCTCAGCTACTCCAAAGTCCTTTTTCTTATCGGTACCAACTTCATTCTTAATCTTCTACAAAAATGAGTCTTTATTTTGTGCTTGTATAATTCAATCTCTAAGTGGAGGTCGAATTATTAAAGCTGCTAGACGAACAGTGACTTGTCCTGGTGTGGTAACCACTTCGATCTGCAACTTTTCCAAGTCCTTGACTAACTCCACTTGAAAGGTGGGTAGTGACGTCAATTGTCCCATTGATTTTCTACTTAGAGCATCGGCCACAACATTAGCCTTACCCGGATGGTAGTGAATAGTGCAGTCATAATCGTTTACCAATTCCAACCATCGTCTTTGTCGCATATTCAATTCCTTCTGTGTGAAGAAATACTTGAGACTTTTGTGATCTGTGTAGATATCACACTTCCATCCATGCAAGTAGTGTCGCCATATCTTCAAAGTGTGTACTACCACTGCAAGTTCTAAATCATGCGTCAGATAGGTCTGCTCATGTTTCTTCAATTGTCTTGAAGCATAGGCTATCACTTTTCCATTCTGCATTAGTACACATCCCAATCCTCGCTTGGATGCGTCGTTGTATATAACAAATCCTTCCATACCTTCAGGTATTGTTAATACAGGTGCTGATATCAACTTCTACTTAAATTCTTAGAAACTTTGTTCGCATTTTTCCATCCATTGGAATTTTACTCCCTTCCTTGTAAGTTGCATCATTGGTCCAGCTATTTTGGAGAATCCTTCTATGAATCTCCTATAATATCCAGCCAATCCTAGAAAACTCCATACTTCGCCAGCATTTGTTGGTGCTTTCCAGTTGGTTACTGCTTCTACTTTTATTGGATTTACTTCAATCCCTTGGGTAGTAACTACATGTGCAAGAAATCCAACTCGTTGAAGCCAAAACTCGTACTTCTTGAATATGGCATACAGTTTCTCCTTGCGTAATACCTCTAAGGCTATTCTCAAGTGCTCTTCATGTTGCTCCTTACTATTGGAATATATCAAAATGTCATCGATGAAGACTATGACAAACTTATCCAAGTATTGATGAAACACTGGATTCATCAGGTCCATGAACACTGCAGGTGCATTGGTTAGCCCAAACGACATCACCGTAAACTCGTAGTGTCCATATCGAGTTCTAATAGCTGTTTTAGGTATATCCTTTGTCTCTACTTTCAGTTGATGGTATTCCGATCGTAAGTCGATCTTGAAAAATACCTTAGCTCCTTTTAGTTGATCTAACAGATCCTCAATCCTCGGAAGTGGGTACTTATTCTTGAAGGTTAATCGATTTATCTCCCTATAATTGATGCACATCCTCATGCTTCCATCTTTCTTCTTTACAAACAACATTGGCGCACCCCATGGAGATACACTTGGTCGTATGAAGCCCATATCTAGGAGTTCTTTCAACTGCTTCTTTAATTCTTGTAGTTCCTTTGGGGCCATTCGATATGGGGCCTTAGATACTGGTGCCGCCCCGGGAATTAGGTCTATGGTGAATTCTACCTATCTATCAGGTGGAATACCAGATAGATCTTCTGGAAACACATCTACGAATTCCTGTACTACTGGTACATCTTCAACCCTTATCATCTCTTGTTTCCCTCCTGAGATACTTACTAGATATCCTTGACATGTTTCTTTTCTCAACATCTTCTCAGCTTGTAAAGCCGATACTAGTCGAATAAGGGGTTTTGTCTTCATTCCAAGGAATGAAAATGGTTCCTCTCCTGGTTTCTGAAATGATACTTCCATTTCCTTACATCGGATGGTGGCGTAATTACAACCTAACCAATCCATGCCTAGTATTACATCAAAATCCTTCGTACCTTCTTATCTTCCGTATCCACCAGATGTGGAGCATACCTTGAAAGTTGATCAAACTTCCTCTCATACTCAGTCAGGACATAGTCTTTTGCTTGAATTGGAGGAATTCACTTTCTTTGTGATCCCTCACAGACTGGGAAAAGTACTTGTCCATTACTTCCCCTTTGAATTGCTCTCAAGTCAATTATGCTTGTTGCTCAGGGGTCCTTGTCCTTGACATTGAGTCCCACCAGTGACTTGCATTATCGAAGAACAGGAACTCAGCACACTGGACTTTCTGAGCGTCTGTGCACCCTATCAATCAGAATATACGCTCCAACTTGCGAAGCCACTCCTCGACTGCAAGTGGACCAGCTGCTCCGTTGAAGGTAGGGGGCTTGTGCCTTCGAAATTGCTTGACCACTGAAGCATGGTTTGGCACATTAGGAACTAGTGTAGGGGTTGAGCTTGGTTTGGGTTTTGCCTACCTAGGTCTTAAACTGCTCGGAGGAGGTCTCTTATCAAGTTTTGGTTTGCGCGGGCCATTTCCTTTAGACAAAACATATGGTTCTTATTAGTTTCATTCTTCGAACTAAAGCAAAGAAGATAGTATTTTATTTCTTGACATAAGGGAAGCTATTACAAGGATTTAAATCTAATCCCTATAAATTCTACGGATCTTCTTTGGTGGAGCTTCATCTTCGGAGGAGTCTTCCGCCTCAGGTCCGGACTCTATGTCTATCTCAACCTGTGGCTTAGGCTCAGGATCATTCTCTAAATCATCCTCGGGTTCTTCTTCGAGATCTTCTTTCTCAGCCAAAGGTTCCTCCTCAGGCTTCTCATGGACTACATCATCCCACAAATCAATCAGGGCATGGCAATACCTCTCAAACTCGAACAGGTTTGGGTTGCCTTCTAACATTCCATCCCTAACCGTGACTCCCATATGTCCCCATTGAGGTGGGAGGGAGTGTATGAGGTTATTTATGGCCTCAATATGCGTGATCTCCATACCAGCATTAACCGCCATCATGCATCTCTCATGGATGTCATACACATGTTTGCTAAGCGGTCGGGTCGGATCAGTTACATAGTTTTCATAGGAATGAATAGCAATTCTACGGTTCAATGCTTCTCTATATGTCCTAGCCATTCTACGAGCCATATCTGTTGCATTTTTACATACATCATACTTTTTCTTTGCTTAAAGAAAACATGCAAATATTTAAACTTTCATATCATGCAATTCCCTTTAAGCCCTTAGCTTTTGCCCAAGTCCATTACATATCTTTAAATAACGCATCTCTAAATCATATCAAAGCATCATAACATAAACATAATCATTAACTTTAAACGAACATACCTGGGCCATAGGATGAGATTGATGGATGGATGCACGATGCCATGGAATACCTTAAACTTTTCATTTTCCTTTTGTTTTAAAAAAAAATACTTAGTCTACAGAACCGGCTAAACCTTGCTCTGATACCACGCTGTAACGCCCCAGCCCCTAGTGGACCGGAACGCTACTTACTTTACTTAGCTTAACCGGTGGTTTAGTAACAAGTGTACACGTTTTAGCGGAAGCTTACATCTTCGGATAATAATTTAAATAATAATACTTCAAATACTTTAAACCAAAATACTGAATCATTTTTCAAAACAAACAAATGTAATTTATTTGAAGAAAACATAACTTGTTCTCGCATTCTGCGTTATTCAAAACTTTAAAGAAATAACATTGGAAAACATTTTATAAAAATAAATCCAAGTCACTTATTCACCGGATTTTCATGGGCTCGTTGCATCACTCTCCATCTTCTCCTCCATCCATGCTCGAGGTAGAATTCCTTCAATCTGTAGAGATGGGATTAAACCCGTGAGTTGAAAAACTCAATAGGTGTCATAGGTACATTCGTGATCAAGCTATACATTTCAAAACATTAGCTTCATAACTTTTCATACATGCCGTACCCGGAGGCACCATTTGACATGAAGGGGTATGCCGTACCCGAGGGCACCATTTGATATACGAACATTTCTTCAACATAGAAGGGTATGCTGTACCGGAGTACCATTTGACATACAACCATTAACATAGAGGGATATGCCGTACTGGAGTACCATTTGACGTACAAACATTAACATGAATCGAAACTTATAACTTAACACGATTAAACACATTGCACCTCTACCTACCTTGATTGATGCTTTTGAAACTTTGAGAACTTGGATTGAAAACTTCGATAAAACTTGAACGTTGAAAGAAATGCACTCCTTGAATGTTTGAAAACCGTTGAGAATTGATGCTTGAAAACACTTCTTAAACTTCTAGGAAAAATAGTTTTCCTCTCTCTCTTTTTCTCTCTTGGAAACTCTTTCTTTAGTATGTAAAAGCTCTTGCTTTTGGTGTGAGAAAAAATGAGTGAAATGAGGTCACTATTTATAGGTAAATATCCCATAACTTAAAGCAAATGAAGGGTCAAATTTTATTTAAGAGAGAAAACATGAGTGTCATTTAAGTTTGAGGTTAAATGCTTCAATTTAGTGGGGTTTTTATTGCCAAAAATGTGGGGTGGCCCTTTGAGAAAATAATTGATGAAAATAAATATTTAAATTCTAGAGAAAAACGAGAATTTTCATTTCAGGCAGTTTCGGTCGACCGGTTGACACTGCATAGCCTTCAGTGTTTCTATCATAACTTCTTCTCCCGATATCCGATTGAGGTAATTCAAAGTGCGTTGGAAAGCTAACTCAAAGAGATATAACTTTTATTTAGATATCATTTTCCGAATCGAATGTTTCCTATGTCGAAAATGGGTCTCAAATGAGACTAAAAATCTGAAGTGTACTTTAGTCATCCAATATTCATGTCTTAGTGCCACTAAGGTGTCTAGAATTATTTTTGGTTCTACAATGTATTAAAGTGCCTATTCTTTCACACAAACCTCGTTTCGAATTGTTGTGAGCTTTCCGAAATATCAATATGGGCCCAAAACGGATTTTGGATACGAAAGTTATGCTAGATTTTTTGAAAATAGACAATCCAATCTTTCCGTCTGCTCATGTGCGTATTCTTCCACACGAACCTCATTTCGAATCGTTGCGAGCTTTTCGAAATGTGGTTATGGGCCAAAAATAAACACCGTATACGAAAGTAATGCCAATTTTTTCAAAAGCTGACAATCCAAGCGTTCTATGTACGCAAGTGCCTGTTCTGCCACACGAACCTCATTTCGAATCGTCACGAGCTTTTCGAAATGTGGTTATGGGCAAAAAACGGACATCGTATACGAAAGTTAGGCCAATTTTTTCAAAAGTTGACCATCCTAGCATTCTGTGTACGCAAGTGCCTGTTCTTCCGCATGATCCTCGTTACGTATCATCGTGAGCCGTCCGAAATGTGGTTACGGACCCAAAACGGACACCGTATGCTACAGTTATTCCAATTTTTTCGAAAATTGACAATCCATGCATTCTGTGTAAACAAGTGCCTATTCTTCCACAAGAACCTCGTTCTGAATCGACGTGAGCTGTCCGAATTGTGGTTATGGCCCAAAACGGACACCGTATTTGAAAGTAATGCCAATTTTTTTGAAAAATGACAATTCAAGCATTCTGTGTATGCAAGTGCTTGTTCTTCCCCACGATCCTCCTTCCGAATCATCGCGAGCTTTCCGAAATGTGGTTATGGGCCCAAAACGGATATCGTATGCAAAAGTTATGCCAATTTTTTCGAAAATTGACAATCCTACCATTCCATCTGCGCAAGTGCATGTTCTTCCTCCCGAACCTCATTTCGAATCATCGCAAGCTTTTCAAAATATGGTTATGGGCCCAAAATGGACAACGTATGCAAAAGTAATGCCAATTTTTTTGAAAACTTACAATCTAAGCTTTTCGTGTACGCAAGTACCTGTTCTGCCGCACGAACCTCATTCCAAATTGTCACGACCTTTTCAAAATGTGGTTACCGGCCAAAAATGAACATCATATGCGCTAATTTTTTGAAAGCTGACAATCCAAGCTCTCCATGTACGCAAGTACCTATTTTTCCATACGATCCTCGTTTCGAATCGTCGCGAACTTTTTGAAATATGGTTATGGGCCCAAAATGGACACCACATACAAAGATTATGCCAATTTTTTTGAAAACTGACAACCCAAGCGTTCCATGTACGCAAGTGCCTGTTCTTCCACACGAACCTTGTTCCCAATCGTCGCAAACTGTTCGAACTGTGGTAACGGGTCCAAAACTGACACCATATGCAAAAGTAATGCCAATTATTTTGAAAACTGACAATCCAAGTGCTCTGTGTACACATGTTCCCACTCTTATGTACCTTGTTCCGAATCTTCGCGAGCTTTTCAAAATGTGGTTATGGGTCCAATACGCACACCGTATGCAAAGTAATGTCAGTTTTTTTGAAAACTGACAATCCAAGCATTCCATTTGTTCAAGTGCCTATTCTTCTACATGAATCTCATTCCAAATCCTCGTGAGCTTTTAGAAATGTGGTTATGGGCCAAAAATGAACACCGTACGCGAAAGTTATTCCAATTTTTTCGAAAGTTGACAATCCAATTGCTCTGTGTATGCAAGTGCCTATTCTGCCACATGAACCTTTTTTTGAATCGTTGCGAGCTTTTCAAAATGTGGTTATGGGCCAAAAATGGATACCGTATGCGAAAGTTAGGCCAATTTTTTCGAAAGTTGACCATCCTAGCATTCCGTGTACGTAAGTGCCTGTTCTTCTGCACGATCCTCGTTACGTATCATCGTGAGCCGTCCGAAATGTGGTTATGGACCCTAAACGGACACCGTACGCTAAAGTTATTCCAATATTTTTGAAAACTAACAATCCATGCATTCTGTGTAAACAAGTACCTATTCTTCCACACGAACCCCGTTTCGAATCGTCGTGAGCTATCTGAACTGTGGTTATGGGCCCAAAACGGACATCGCGTTTGAAGGTAATGCTAATTTTTTGGGAAAACTGACAATTCAAGCGTTCTGTGTATAGAATTGCTTGTTCTTCCACACGATCCTCTTTTCGAATCGTTGCAAGCTTTTCGAAATGTTGTTATGGGCCCAAAATGGATACCGTATACAAAAGTTATGCCAGTTTTCTCGAAAACTGACAATCCTAGCGTTTCGTCTGCGGAAGTGCATGTTCTTTCTCACGAACCTCATTCTGAATAGTTGCGAGCTTTTCGAAATGTGGTTATGGGCCCGAAATGGACACCGTATGCAAAAGTAATGCCAATTTTTTTAAAAGCTTACAATCTAAGCTTTTCGTATACGCAAGTGCCTGTTCTGCCACATGAACCTCATTTCAAATTGTCGCGAGCTTTTCAAAATGTGGTTACGGGCCAAAAACGAACACCGTATGTGAAAGTTATGCTAATTTTTTTGAAAGCTGACAATCCAAGCTCTCCATGTACGCAAGTACCTATTTTTCCATACGATCCTCGTTTTGAATCGTCATGAACTTTCTGAAATATGGTTACGGGCCCAAAACGGACACCACATACAAAAGTTATGCCAGTTTTTTCGAAAACTAACAATCCAAGCATTCCATGTACGCAAGTGCCTGTTCTTCCACGTGAACCTTGTTCCAAATCGTCGCGAACTGTCTGAACTGTGGTAACAGGCCCAAAACGGACACCACATGCGAAAGTAATGCCAATTTTTTCGAAAACTAACAATCCAAGTGCTCTGTGTACACATGTTCCCACTCTTCCACATGAACCTTGTTCAGAATCGTCGTGAGCTTTTCGAAATATTGTTATGGGCCCAAAACGGACACCATATGCGAAAGTAATGTCAGTTTTTTTTTAAAACTGACAAGCTAGGCATTCCATCTGTGCAAGTGCCTATCCTTCTACATGAATCTCATTCCAAATCGTCGTAAGCTTTTCGAATTGTGGTTATGGGCCAAAAACAAACTCTGTATGCGAAAGTTATGCCAATTTTTTCGAAAGCTTACATTCTAAGCATTCCATGTACACAAATGCCGATTCTTCCACACGATCCTAGTTTCAAATCATCGCAAACTTTTCGAAATGTGGTTACAGGCCCAAAACGAACACTGTATGTGAAAGTTATGCCTATTTTTATGAAAACTGACAATCCAAGCTTTCGATAAATGCAAGTGCCTGTTCTACCACATGATCCTCATTTTGAATCATCGCGAACTTTCTAAAATGTGGTTATGGGTCCAAAACGGACACCGTATGCGAAAGTTATGCCATTTTTTTGAAAACTAACAATCTAAGCATTCCGTGTATGCAATTTCCTGTTCTTCCACATGAACAGCGTTCCCGAATCGTCACGAGCTTTTCGAAATGTGGTTATGGGTCCAAAATTGACACCCTTTGCGAAAGTTATGCCAGTTTTTTCGAAAACTGACAATCTAAGCATTCTGTGTATGCAAGTGCCCATTCTTCCACATGAACCTCGTTCCAAATCGTCGCGAGCTGTCCGAACTGTGTTAATGGGCCCAAAACGGACACCGTATGCGAAATTAATGCCAATTTTTTTGAAAACTAACAATCTAAGCATTCTGTGTACGCATGTGCCTGTTCTTCCACACGAACCTCGTTTGGAATTGTCCCGAGCATTCTGATATGTGGATATGGGCCCAAAACAAACACCGTATGTGAAAGTTACGCTAGTTTTTTTGAAAACTGACAATCAAAGAATTCCGTCTACACAAGTGCCTATTCTTCTACACGAATCTCATTCTGAATCGTCGCGGGCTTTTCGAAATGTGGTTTTGGGCCTAAAATGGCTACCGTATGTGAAAGTTATGCCAGTTTTTTCGAAAGCTGACAATATAAGCGTTCCGTGTATGCAAGTGCCTGTTCTTCTACACAATCCTCGTTACATATCATCGCGACACCATATGCGATAATAATGCCAATTTTTTGAAATCTGACAATCCAAGTGTTTCGTGTATACATGTGCTTGTTTTTCCACATGAACCTCATTCCGAATCATCGCGAACGATTCGAACTGTGGTTGTGGGCACAAAACAGACACCGTATGCGAAAGTTATGCCAATTTTTTTGAAAATTGACAATCGAAGCATTCTATGTACACAAGTGCCTATTCTCCACACGACCCTCATTTCGAATCGTCGCAAGCTTTCCAAAATGTTGTTCTGGGGCAAAAATGAACACCATATGCGAAAGTTATGCCAATTCATTTGAAAGCTGACAATCCAAGCGTTTTGTGTACGAAAGTGCCTATTTTTCGACTCGAACCTCGTTTCGAATCCTCCCGAGCTTTCCGAAATGTGGTTACGGGCCCAAAACGAACATCGCATGCGAAAGTTATGCCAATTTTTTCAAAAATTAACAATCCAAGCATTACGTATAGGCAAGTGCCTATTCTGCCACACGAACCTCATTTCGAATTGTCGCGAGCTATGGTTATGGGCACAAAATGGACACCGTATGCAAAAGCTATGCCAGTTTTTTTCAAAAACTAACAATCCA
Organism: Olea europaea var. sylvestris; assembly: GCF_002742605.1. Taxonomy (NCBI): domain Eukaryota; kingdom Viridiplantae; phylum Streptophyta; class Magnoliopsida; order Lamiales; family Oleaceae; genus Olea; species Olea europaea. Next base: position 1,109,290 of record NW_019235321.1, read on the forward strand.
AGCATTCCATATACTAAGTGCATGTTCTTCAACATGAACCTTGTTTCGGATCGTCGCGAGCTTTCCAAAATGTTGTTATGGGCCGAAAATGGACACCGTATGCGATAGTAAAGCTAATTTTTTCAAAATCAAACAATTCAACCATTCCATGTAAGCATGTACCTATTTTTCCACACGAACCTCATCCCGAATCGTCGCGAGCTGTCCAAACTGTGGTAATGGGCCCGAAATGGACACCGTGTGCGAAAGTTATGCCATTTTTTTCGAAAACTGACAATCCAAGCGCTCTGTGTATGGATGTACCTATTCTTCCACACAAACCTCGTTTCAAATCGTTGCGAGCTTTCTGAAATGTGGTTATGGGCGCAAAACAAACACCATACGTGAAAGTTTTGCTAGTTTTTTGGAAAACTGACAATCCAAGCATTTCGTCTGTGCAAGTGCATGTTCTTCCACATGAACTTCATTCCAAATCGACGCGAGCTTTTCAAAATGTGGTTATTGGCCCAAAACGGACAATGTATGCAAAAGTAATGCCAATTTTTTTGAAAATTGACATTTCAAACGTTCTGTGTACACAAGTGCCTGTTCTACCACACGAACCTCCTTTCGAATCGTCGCAAGCTTTTTGAAATGTGGTTACGGGCAAAAATGAACACCATATGCAAACGTTATGCCAATTTTTTTGAAAACTGACAATCGAAGCATTTCGTGTACGCAAGTGCCTATTCTTCCACACGATCCTCATTTCAAATCGTCACGACCTTTTCGAAACGTGGTTATAGACCCAAAGCAGACATCGCATGCGAAAGTTATGCCAGTTTTATCAAAAGTTGACAATCCAAGCGTTCCATATACGCAAGTGACTGTTTTGCCACATGATCCTCTTTACATATCGTCGTGAGATTTCTGAAATGTGGTTTGGGCCTAAAATGGACACCGTATGCGAAAGTTATTCCAATTTTTTCGAAAACTGATAATCCACGCATTCCATGTACGTAAGTGCCTATTCTTCCACATGAACCTCGTTTCGAATCGTCGCGAGCTATCCGAACTGTGTTTATGGGCCCAAAATAGATATCGTATGTGAAAGTTATGCCAATTTTTTCGAAAGATGACATTCCAAGCATTCTATGTATATAAGTGCTTGTTCTTCCTCACGAACCTTATTTCGAATCGTCACGAGTTTTAAAATTTTGATTATGGGCTCGCCCAAGATGGATACCGTATGCGAAAGGTATGCCCGTTTTTTCAACAACTCACAATCCTAGCATTCTGTCAGTGCAAGTGCCTATTCTTCTACATGAACCTCATTCTGAATCATCATGAACTTTTCGAAATGTGATTATGGGCCAAAAACGAACACCGTATGCGAAAGTTATGCCAATTTTTTTCGAAAGCTGACCATCCAAGCGTTCCGTGTACACAAGTGTCTATCTTCCACATGATCCTCATTTTCAAATCATTGCGAGCTTTCCGAAATGTGATTATGGGCCCAAAATGGACATCGCATGCGAAAGTTATGCCAATTTTTTCAAAAACTGACAATGCAAGCGTTCTATAATTGTAAATGCCAGTTTTGCCACACAATCCTCATTCCATATCGTTGTGAGCTTTCTGAAATGTGGTTATAGGCCCAAAACGGATGCCATATACGAAATTTATTCTAATTTTTTTTTGAAAATTGACAATCCAAGCGTTCCATGTACGCAGGTGCCTATTCTTCCACATGAACCTCGTTGTGAATCGTCGCGAGTTATCCAAACTGTGGAAATGGGCCAAAAACGGACACTGTATGCGAAAGTAATGCCAATTTTTTGAAAATTGACATTCCAAGCGTTCTGTGTACGCAAGTGCCTGTTCTTCCACACAAACCTCGTTCTGAATCGTTGCGAGCTTATTGAAATGTGGTTATGGCCAAAAAATGAACACTGTATGCGATAGTTATGCCAATTTTTTCGAAAGCTGACAATCCAAGCTTTCTGTGTACGAAAGTGCCTATTTTTCAATACAATGCTTGTTTCGAATTGTCACGAGTTTTGCGAAATGTGGTTACAGGCCCAAAACGGACACTGCATGCGAAAGTTATGCCATTTTTTTTAAAACTGACAATCCAAGCATTCTATGTATGCAAGTGCCTGTTCTTCCACACGAACCTCATTCTGAATCATCGTGAGCTTTCCTAAATGTGGTTATTGGCCAAAAACAGGTACCGTATATTAATGTTATGCCATTTTTTTGAAAACTGACAATCCAATTGTTCTGTTTGCTCAAGTGCCTATTCTACCTCACGAATCTCATTCCGAATAATTGCGAGCTTTTCGAAATGTGGTTATGGGCCAGAAACGAACAATTTATGCTAAAGTTATGCCAATTTTTTTGAAAGCTGACATCGTTCCGAATCGTCGCGAGCTTTCCGAAATGTGGTTATAGGCCAAAAAGGGACATCGTATGCCAAAGTTAGGCCAACTTTTTCGAAAGCTGACAATCCACACATTCCGTGTACGCAAGTGCCTACTCTTCCACACAAATCTCATTCCGAATCGTCGCGAGCTGTCCGAACTGTGGTTATGGGCCCAAAATGGACACCATATGTGAAAGTAATGCCAATTTTTTCGAAAACTGGCATTCCAATAGTTCTGTGCACACAATTGCCTGTTCTTCCACATGAACCTCATTCCGAATCGTCGCGAGCTTTTTGAAATGTGGTTATAGGCCAAAAATGGATACCGTATGCGAAGGTTATGCCAGTTTTTTCGAAAATTGACAATCCAAGCATTCCGCATGCACAAACACACGTTCGTCCACACGAACCTCGTTTCGAATCGTCGCGAACTTTTCGAAAGGTTCTTATGGGCCCAAAACGGACACCGTATGCAAAAGTAATGCCATTTTTTTCGAAAGATGACTATCTATGCTTTTCGTGTACGCAAGTGCCTGTTCTACCACATAAACCTCATTCCGAATCGTCGCGAGCTTTTCGAAATGCGATTATGGACCAAAAACGAACACCATATGTGAAAGTTATGCCAATTTTTTTGAAAGTTCACAATCCAAGCATTTCGTGTACGCAAGTGCCTATTTTTCCATACGATCCTCATTTAGAATCGTCGTGAGCTTTTCGAAATGTGGTTACGAGCCCAAATTAGACACCGCATGCGAAAGTTATGCCAATTTTTTCGAAAACTTACGATCCAAGCATTTCATGTACGCAAGTGCCCATTCTTCCACACGAACCTCGTTCTAAATCACTGCGAGCTGTCCGAACTGTGGTAATGGGCCCAAAATGGACACCGTATGCGAAATTAATGCCAATTTTTTTTGAAAACTGACAATCCAAGTGTTCTATGTACTCATGTGCCTGTTCTTCCACACCAACCTCATTTTGAATCGTCGCGAGCTTTCCGATATGTGGTTATGGGCCCAAAACGAACATCGTATGCGAAAGTTATGCTAATTTTTTTCAAAAACTGACAATCCAAGCATTTCGTCTGCACAAATGCTTGTTCTTCTACATGAATCTCATTCCAAATCATCACGAGCTTTTCGAAATGTGGTTATGGGCCCAAAACGGATACCATATGCGAAAGTTATGCTAGTTTTTTCGAAAGCTAACAATCCAAGCGTTCTGTGTACGCAAGTGCCTGTTCTTCCACACGAACCTCATTTCCAATCGTCGCGACCTTTCCTAAATGCGGTTGTGGGCCAAAAATGGATATCGTATGCAAATGTTATGCTAGTTTTTTCGAAAACTAACAATCCAACCATTCTGTGTGCTGAAGTGCCTATTCTTCCACACGAACTTCGTTCCGAATCGTCACGAACTTTTCAAAATGTGGTTATGGGCCAAAAACGAACAACTTATGCGAAAGTTATGCTAATTTTTTCAAAAGCTAACAATCCGAGCGTTCCATCTATGTAAGTGCCTATTCTGCCACATGAACCTCGTTTCGAATCGTTGCGAGCTTTCCGAAATGTGGTTATAGTCCAAAAAGGGACACCGTAAGCGAAAGTTAGGCCAACTTTTTTGAAAGTTGACAATCCAAGCATTTCGTATGTGCAAGTGCCTATTTTTCCACATGATCCTCGTTACGTATCATCACGAGCTGTCCGAAATGTGGTCATGGGCCCAAAACGGACATCGTATGCTAAAGTTGTTCCAATTTTTTTGAAAACTGACAATCCAAGTGTTCTGTCACACAAGTACCTATTCTTCCACATGAACCTCATTTCGAAACGTCGCGAGCTGTCCGAACTATGGTTATGGGCCCAAAACGGACACCGTATGCGAAGGTAATGCCAATTTTTTCAAAAATTGACATTCCAAGTGTTCCGTGCACACACGTGCCTATTCTTCCACACGAACCTCATTCCCAATCGTCGCAAGCTTTCCGAAATGTTGTTATGGGCTAAAAACGGATACCGTATGCGAAGGTTATGTCAATTTTTTTGAAAACTGACAATCCAAGCATTCCACATGCGCAAATGCATGTTCGTCCACATGAACCTCATTTCCAATCATCGCGAGCTTTTCGAAATGTGGTTATGGGCCCAAAACAGACACCGTATGCAAAAGTAATGCTAATTTTTCCAAAAGCTGACTATCCAAGCTTTTCATGTACGCAAGTGCCTGTTTTGCCACACGAGCCTTGTTCCGAATCGTCGTATGCTTTTCACAATGTGGTTATGGGCTAAAAATGAACATCATATCCGAAAGGTATGCCAATTTTTTTGAAAGCTGACAATCCAAGCATTCCGTGTACACAAGTGCCTATTTTTCCATACGATCCTCATTTCGAATCGTCGCGAGCTTTTCGAAATGTGTTTACGGGCCCAAAACAAACACCGCATGCGAAAGTTATGCCGATTTTTTTGAAAACTAACAATCCAAGCATTCCGTGCATGCAAGTGCCCATTCTTCCACACGAACCTGGTTCCAAATCATCGCGAGCTGTCTGAACTGTGGTAATGGGGCCAAAACAGACACCGTATGCGAAATTAATGCCAATTTTTTTGAAAACTGACAATCCAAGTGTTCTGTGTACGCATGTGTATGTTCTTCCACACAAACCAAGTTCCGAATCATCGTGAGCTTTCTGATATGTGGTTATGGGTGGAAAACGAACACCGTATGCGAAAGTTATGTCAATTTTTTCGAAAATTGACAATCCAAGCATTCCGTCTATGCGAGTGCCTGCTCTTCTACACGAATCTCATTCTAAATCGTCGCGAGCTTTCCAAAATGTGGTTATGGGCCAAAAATGAACATTGTATATGAAAGTTATGCCAATTTTTTCGATAGCTTATAATCCAAACATTTCGTGTACGCAAATGTCTATTCTTCCACACGATCCTCGTTTCAAATCGTCGCAAGCTTTCTGAACCGTGGCTACAGGCCCAAAACAAACACTGCATGCAAAAGTTATACCAATTTTTTCAAAAACTAACAATCCAAGAGTTTTGTATACGCAATTGACTGTTTTGCCACACGATCCTCGGTATGTATCGTCGTAGATTTTTGAAATGTGGTTATGGGCCCAAAACGGACACCGTATACGAAAGTTATTCCAATTTTTCGAAAACTGACAATCCAGGCATTCTGTGTATGCACATGCCTATTCTTTCACACGAACCTTGTTCCAAATCATCGCGAGTTGTCCAAACTATGGTTATGGCCCCAAATTGGACACCGTATGTGAAAGTAATGCCAATTTTTTTAAAAACTGACATTCCAAGCGTTCGGTGTATGCAAGTACCTATTCTTCCACACAAACCTAGTTCCAAATTATTGCGAGCTTTCCAAAATGTGGTTATGGGCCCAAAACAGAAATCGTATGCGAAAGTTATGCCAATTTTTTCAAAAACTGACAATCCAAGTATTTCGTCTACAGAAGTGCCTATTCTTCCACATGAACCTCATTCCAAATCGTCACGAGCTTTTCAAAATGTGGTTATGGGCAAAAAATGAACACTATATTCGAAAGTTATGCCAATTTTTTTGAAAACTGACAATCCAAGCGTTCTGTGTAGGCAAGTGCCTGTTCTACCACAAGAACCTCATTCCGAATCGTCGCGAGCTTTCTGAAATGTGGTTTTGGACCTAAAACAGACACCGTATGTGAAAGATAGGCCAATTTTTTCCAAAGTTGACAATCCAAGCATTCCGTGTACGCAAGTGCCTATTCTTCCACACAAACCTCATTCTGAATCATCAGGAGCTGTCCAAAATGTTGTTATGGCCCCAAAATGGACACCGTATGTGAATGCTATGCCAGTTTTTTCCAAAACTGACAATCCAAGCATTCCGTGTACGCAAGTGCATGTTTTTCCACATGAACCTAGTTCCAAATCGTAGCAAGCTTTCCAAAATGACCCCGTATGCGAAAGTTAGGCAGCTTTTTTGAAAACTGACAATCCAAGCATTCCGTCTGTGCAAGTGCATGTTCTTCCACACGAACCTCTTTTCGAATCGTCGCGAGCTTTTCAAAATGTGGTTATGGGCCCAAAACAGACATCGTATACAAAAGTAATGCCAATTTTTTTGAAAATTGACATTACAAGCGTTCTGTGTACGCAAGTGCCTGTTCTTCCAAATAAACCTCATTCCGAATCATCCTGAGCTTTCTAAAATATGTTTATGGGCCAAAAACAAACACCATATGCGAAAGTTATGCCAATATTTTTGAAAGATGACAATCCAAGTGTTTCTGCACACAAGTGCCTATTCTTCCACAAGATCTTTGTTTCGAATCGTCACAAGCTTTTCGAAACATGGTTACGGGCCCAAAATAGACATTGCATGCGAAAGTTATGCCAGTTTTTTCGAAAACTGACAATCCAAGCATTCTATATACACAAGTGACTATTTTGCCATAGGATCCTCTTTATGTATTGTCACGAGCTTTTCGAAATGTGGTTATAGGCCAAAAAACGAACACCGTATGTGAAAGTTATGCCAATTTTTTCGAAAGTTGACAATCCAAGCGTTCCGTGTAAGTAAGTACCTATTCTTCCACACGATCCTCATTTCGAATCGTTGCGAGCTTCCTAAAATATGGTTACGGGCCCAAAACGGACACCGCATGCGAAAGTAACGCCAATTTTTTTCAAAAACTGAAATCCAAGTGTTCTGTAAACACAAATGCCTGTTCTGCCACACGATCATCATTCCATATCGTCGTGAGCTTTTCAGAATGTGGTTATGGGCTCAAAACGGACACCATATGCAAAAGCTATGCAAATTTTTTGAAAACTGACAATCCATGCATTCCGTGTACGCAAGGGCTTGTTCTTCCACACGAACCTTGTTCCAAATCATCACGAGCTTTTCGAAATGTGGTTATATACCCAAAACGGACAACCTTTGCGAATGTTATGCAATTTTTTTTGAAAATTGAGAGTAAAAGCGTCCCGTGCATGCAAGTACCTACTCTTCCACACGGACCTCATTTCGAATCGTCACGAGCTTTTCGTAATGTGGTTACAGGCCCAAAACGGACACCGCATGCGAAAGTGATGCCAATTTTTTTAAAACTAACAATCCTAGTATTCCATATATGCAAGTGCCTGTTCTGCCACACGAACCTCATTTCGAATTGTTTCGACCTTTCCGAAATGTGGTTATGGGCCAAAAATGGACAACGCATGCCAAAGTTAGGTCAATTTTTTCGGAAGTTGACAAGCCAAGCATTCCGTGTACGCAAGTGCCTGTTCTTCCACAGGAACATCATTTCGAATCATCGCGAGCTGTCTGAAATGTTGTTATGGGCCCAAAACAGACACCGTATGCAAAAGCTATGCCCCTTTTTTTTGAAAACTAACAATCCAAGCATTCCATGTACGCAACTGCATGTTCTTCCACACGAATCTCTTTCCAAATTGTCGAGAGCTTTCCAAAATATTTTAATCGGCCAAAAATGGACACCGTATGCAAAAGTTGCGCCAATTGTTTTGAAAACTGACAATCCAAGCTTTTCGTCTACGCAAGTGCCAGTTCTTCCACACAAACCTCGTTCTGAATCGTCGCAAGATTTTCGAAATGTGATTATGGACCAAAAACTAACACCGTATGTGAATGTTATACCAATTTTTTTAAAGCTGACAATCCAAGCATTTTGTGTACGCAAGTGCCTATTCATCCACATGATCCTCATTTCGAATCGTCACGAGCTTTCTGAAATGTGGTTACGAGCCCAAAACGAACACCGCATGCAAAAGTTAGGCCAATTTTTTCGAAAACTAACAATCAAAGCATTCTGCAAATGCAAATGCCTATTCTGCAACATGATCCTCATTCTGTATCATCGATAGCCTTTCAAAATATGGTTATAGACCCAAAACGGACACCGTATGCGAAAGTTATGCCAATTTTTTTGAAAATTGACGATCCAAGCATTCCGTGTATACAAGTGCCTATTCTCCCACACAAACCTCATTCCGAATCGTCGCGAGCTTTTTGAAATGTGGTTATGGGCCCAAAACGGACACCGTATACGAAAGTTATGCCAATTTTTTCAAAAACTAACAATCTAAGTACTTTGTGTACGCAAATGCCTATTCTACCACATGAACCTCATTCTGAATCGTCGTGAACTTTCGAAAATGTGGTTTTGGGCCCAAAGCAGACACCGTATGTGAAAGTTATGCCAATTTTTTGGAAAACTGACAATAAAAGCGTTTCGTCTAGACAACTGCAAGTTCTTCCACACGAACCTCATTCAGAATCATCCTGAGATTTTCAAAATGTGGTTATGGGCCCCAAACGGACACCGTATGCAAAAGCAATGCTAGTTTTTTTTTGAAAACTGACATTCCAAGATTTCTATGTACGCAAGTGCCAATTTTTCCACACAAACCTCGTTCTGAATCATCGCGATCTTTCTTAGATGTGGTTATGGGCCAAAAACGAACACAATATGCGAAAGTTATGCAAATTTTTTCAAAAGCTGACAATCCAAGCATTTCGTGTACGTAAGTACCTATTCTTCACACGATCCTCGTTTCGAATCATCGTGAGCTTTTCAAAAGGTGGTTATAGGCCCAAAATTAACACCACATGCAAAAAGTTATGGTAGTTTTTTCAAAACTGACAATCCAAGTATTCTGTATACGCAAGTGATTATTTTGCCACACGATCCTCTTTACGTATCGTCGCAAGATTTTCGGAATGTGGTTATGGGCCCAAAACGGACACTGTATGCGAAAGTTGTGCCAGTTTTTTTGAAAACTGACAGTCCAAGCGTTCGTTCTACACAAGTACATGTTCTTCCACACGAACCTCATTCCGAATTGTCGCGAGCTTTTCGAAACATGGTTATGAGCCCATAAAGGACACCGTATACAAAAGTAATGCCAAGTTTTTCGAAAGCTGACTATCCAAGCTCTTCGTGTACGAAAGTGCCTATTTTGCCACACGAACATCCTTTCGATTCATCGTGAGCTTTTTGAAATGTGGTTAGGGCCGAAAACGAACACCGTATGCCAAAGTTTTGCTAATTTTTTTTAAAGCTGACAATCCAAGCGTTCCGTTTTACGTAAGTGCCAATTTTTCCATACGATCCTCATTTCGAATCGTCGAAATATGGTTACAGGCCCAAAACGAACACCGCATGCGAAAGTAATGCCAATTTTTTCAAAAACTGACAATCCAAGCATTCCGTGTACGTAAGTGCCTGTTTTTCCACATAAACCTCGTTCCAAATCGTCACGAGCTGTCCCAAAATGGACACCGTATGCGAAAGTAATGCCAATTTTTTAGAAAACTGACAATCCAAGCGCTCTGTGTACGCATGTGTCTATTCTACCACACGAACCTCGTTCCAAATCATCGCGAGGTTTTTGAAATGTGGTTATAGGCCTAAAAGAGACACCGTATGCGAAAGTTTTGCCAGTTTTTCAAAAACTGACAATCCAAGCATTTCGTCTGCTCAAGTGCCTGTTCTTCTACATGAATCTCATTCAAAATCGTTGTGTCCTTTTCGAAATGTGGTTATGGGCCAAAAACGAACACTGTATGAGAAAGTTATGCCAATTTTTTAAAAGCTTACAATTCAAGCATTCCGGGCACGCAAATGCCTATTCTTCCACAGATCCTCGTTTCGAATCGTCATGGTTACGGGCCCAAAACAGACACCGCAAGCGAAAGTTTTGCCAATTTTTTTTGAAAACTAACAATCCAAGTGTTCCATATATGCAATTGACTATTTTACCACACGACCCTCGATACCTATCGTCGCAAGATTTTTGAAATGTGGTTATTGGCCTAAAACGGACATCGTATACGAAAGTTATTCCAATTTTTTTGAAAACAGACAATCCAAGCATTTTGTGTACGCAAGTGCCTATTCTTCCACACGAACCTCGTCCCGAATCGTCGTGAGCTGTCTGAAATGTGGTTGTGGGCCCAAAACGGACATCGTATGTGAAAGTAATGCCAATTTTTTTGAAAACTGACATGCCAAGTGTTCTGTGTATGTAAGTACCTATTTTTCCACACGAACCTCATTCCGAATCATCGTGAGCTTTCTGAAATGTGGTTATGGGCCCAAAACGAATATCGTATGCGTAAGTTATGCTAATTTTTTTGAGAACTGACAATCGAAGCGTTCCGTCTACGTAAGTGCCTATTCTTCCACATGAACCTCGTTCTGAATTGTCGTGAACTTTTCAAAATGTGATTATGGGCCAAAAATGAACACCGTATGCAAAAGTTATGCCAATTTTTTTGAAAGCTAGCAATCCAAGCGTTCTATGTAGGCAAGTGCCTGTTCTACTACACGAACCTCGTTCCAAATAATCACGAGCTTTTTGAAATGTGGCTATGGGCCAAAAATGGATGCAGAATGCGAAAGATAGGCTAATTTTTTTTGAAAGTTGAAAATCCAAGCATTCCGTGTACGCAAGTGGCCGTTCTTCCACACAAACCTCGTTCTGCATCATCAAGAGCTGTCTAAAATGTTGTTATGGCCCCAAAATGGACACCGTATGTGAAAGCTATGCTATTTTTTTCCAAAACTGACAATTCAAACATTCCGTGCACGCAAGTGCATGGTCTTCCACACGAACCTAGTTTCGAATCATCGTGAGCTTTCCAAAATGTTGTTATGGGCCAAAAACAGACACCGTTTGCGAAAGTTAGGCCTTTTTTTTTTGAAAACTGACAATCCAAGCATTCCGTGTACGCAAGTGCATGTTCTTCCACACGAACATCGTTCTGAATCATCGCGAGCTTTTCGAAATGTGGTTGGCCCAAAACAGACACCATATGCAAAAGTAATGCCAATTTTTTTGAAAACTGACATTCCTAGCATTCTGTGTGCGCAAGCGCCTATTCTTCCACATGAACCTCGTTCTAAATTGTCGTGAGCTTTCTGAAATGTGGTTATGGGCCAAAAATGAACACCATATGCAAAAGTTATGCCAATCTATTTGAAAGCTGACAATCCAAGCATTTCATGTACGCAAATGCCTATTCTTCCACACGATCCTCATTTCGAATCGTCAGGAGCTGTTCAAAACGTGGTTACGGCCCAAAACAGACACTGCATGCAAAAGTTATGCTAGTTTTTTCAAAATTGACAATCTAAGCCTTCCGTATACGCAAGTAACTATTTTGCCACACGATCCTCTTTACGTATCGTTGCAAGATTTTCAAAATTTGGTTATGGGCCGAAAACGGACACCGTATGCGATAATTATGCCAATTCTTTCGAAAACTCACAATCTAAGTGTTTCGTGTGTTCGTAAGTACCTTTTCTTCCACATGAACCTCATTTCGAATCGTCACGAGCTTTTCAAAATGTGGTTATGGGCCCAAAATAGACAACCTTTGCGAAAGTTATGCTAATTTTTTCGAAAATTGACAATACAAGCCTTCTGTGTATGCAATGCCTATTCATCCACACGAACCTCATTTCAAATCATCGAGAGCTTTTCGAAATGTGGTACGGGCCCAAAACGGATACCGCATGCGAAAGTTATGCCAGTTTTTTTGAGAACTGACAATCCAAGCGTTCCGTATACGCAAGTGACTATTTTGGCACACAATCTTCTTTACATATCGTCGCGAGATTTTCGAAATGTGGTTATGGGCCCAAAATGGACACCGTATGCGAAAGTTATTCCAATTTTTTCAAAAACTGACAATTCAAGCGTCCCGTGTACGCAAGTGCCTATTTTTCAACATGAACCTCATTTTGAATCATCGTGAGCTGTCCGAACTGTGTTTTTGAGCCCAAAACGTTCACCATATGCAAAATTTATGCCATTTTTTTAAACTGACATTACAAGCATTCTGTGTATGCAAGTACGTGTTCTTTCGCTTGAACCTTGTTCTGAATCGTCGTAAGCTTTTCGAAATGTGGTTATGGGTGTAAAATTGAAATCGTATGTAAAAGTTATGCCAATTTTTTCAAAAACAAAAACTGACAATCCAAGCATTCCGTCTGTGCAAGTGCCTATTCTTCCACACGAACCTTGTTCCGAATCATCGTGAGCTTTTCGAAATATGGTTAAAGGCCAAAAACCAACACCGTATGCGAAAGTTATGCCAATTTTTTCGAAAGCTGACAATCCATGTGTTTTGTGTACGCAAGTGCTTATTCTTCCACATGATCCTCGTTTCGAATCGTCACGAGCTTTTCGAAACGTGGTTACGGGCCCAAAAGAAACACCGAATGCGAATGCGAAAGTTATGCAAGTTTTTTTGAAAACTGAAAAACCAAGCATTCTGTATACATAAATGCCTGTCTGCCACACAATCCTCGTTTCGTATCGTCACGAGCTTTTTGAAATGTGGTTATGGGCCCAAAGCGGACATCGTATGCGATAGTAATGCTAATTTCCTCGAAATTTGACAATCCAAGTGTTCTGTGTATGCATGTGCCTATCTTTCCACACAAACTTCATTTCGAATCGTTGCGAGCTGTCCAAACAGTGGTTATGGGTCCAAAATGGACACCGTATGCTAAAGTTATGCAATTTTTTCAAAAACTGACATTCCAAGCATTCTGTGTACGCAAGTGTCTGTCCTTCCACACGAACCTCATTCCGAATCATTGCAAGCTTTTCGAAATGTAGTTATGGGCCCAAAACGGACACCGTATGCGATAGTTATGCCAATTTTTTTGAAAACTAACAATCCAAGCCTTCCGTCTGCGCAAGTGCCTTTTCTTCCACAGGAACCTCGTTTCGAATCGTCGAGAACTTTTTGAAATGTGGTTATGGGCCAAAAACGAACTCCTTATGTGAAAGTCATGCCAATTTTTTCGAAAGTTGACAATCCAAGCGTTCTATGCATGCAAATGCCTACTCTTCCACATGATCCTCGTTTCGAATTGTCGTGAGCCTTTCAAAATGTGGTTACGAGCCCAAAATGGACACCGCATGCGAAAGTTATGCCAATTTTTTCAAAAACTGACAATCCAAATGTTCTGTAAACGTAAATGCCTATTCTGCCGCTCGATCATCATTCTGTATCATCGTGAGCTTTTCGATATATGGTTATGGGCCCAAAACGGACACCATATGCGAAAGTTATGCCAATTTTTTCAAAACTTGACAATCCAAGCGTTCCGTGTACGCAAGTGCCTATTCTTCCACACGACCCTCATTTGGAATCTTCGCGAGCTTTTCGAAATGTGGTTATGGGTCCAAAACGGAAAACCTTTGTCAATATTATGCCAATTTTTTCGAAAATTGACAGTATAATCATCCCATATATGCAAGTGCCTATTCTTCCACACGAACCTTTTTCGAATCGTCGCGAGCTTTTCGAAATTTGGTTACGGGCCCAAAACGGACACCGCATACGAAAGTTATGCTAGTTTTTTTTGAAAACTAACAGTCCTAGCATTCTATATACGCAAGTGCCTATTCTACCACACGAACCTCGTTCCAAATCGTCACAAGCTTTCCGAAATGTGGTTATGGGCTAAAAATGGACATCGTATGCGAAAGTTAGATCAATTTTTTCGAAAGTTGACAATCCAAGCATTCCGTGTACGCAAGTACCTATTCTTCCACACGAACATCGTTTCGAATCATTGCGAGCTGTCTGAAATGTTGTTATGGGCCCAAAATGGACACCGTATGCGAAAGCTATGCCAGTTTTTTCGAAAACTGATAATCTTAGCATTCCGTGTACGCAAGTGCATGTTCTTCCACTTGAACCTCATTCCGAATCGTCGAGAGCTTTCCAAAATATTTTTATGGGCCAAAAACGGACACCGTATGTGAAAGTTACGCCAATTTTTTTGAAAATTGACAATCCAAGCTTTTCGTTTGCGCAAGTGCCTGTTCTTCCACACGAAACTCATTTCGAATTGTCGCGAGCTTTTCTAAATGTGGTTATGGACCAAAAACGAACACCGTACGTGAAAGTTATGCCAATTTTTTTGAAAGCTGACAATCCAAGCATTTCGTGTACGTAAGTGCCTATTCATCCACACAATCCTCGTTTCGAATCGTCGCGAGCTTTCCGAAATATGATTACGAGCCCAAAACGGACACAGCATGCGAACGTTAGGCCAATTTTTTCAAAAACTGACAATCCAAGCATTCTGCAAATGTAAATGCCTGTTCTGTAACACGAACCTTGTTTCGTATCGTTGCGAGCCTTCCGAAATATGGTTATGGGCCCAAAACGGACACCGTATATGAAAGTTATGCCATTTTTTTCAAAAACTGACAATCCAAGCATTTCGTGTATGCAAGTCCCTATTCTTCCACACAAACCTAGTTCTGAATCGTAGCGAGCTTTTCGAAATGTGATTATGGGCCCAAAGCGGACAACCTTTGCGAAAGTTATGCCAATTTTTTCGAAAACTGACAATAAAAACATTCCGTGTATGCAAATGTCTATTCTACAACACGAACCTCATTCCGAATCGTCGTGAGCTTTTTGAAATGTGCTTATCGGCCCAAAATGGACACCGCATGCGAAAGTTATGCTAGTTTTTTCTAAAACTAACAATCCAAGCATTTCATGTATGCAAGTGCCTATTTTTCCAAACGAACCTCATTCCGAATCATCGCGAGCTTTTCGAAAAGTTGGTATAGGCCAAAAACGGTCACTGTTTGCGAAAGTTATGCCAATCTTTTCGAAAATTGACAATCCAAGCGTATTGTGTACATAAGTGCCTGTTCTTCCACACGATCCTCATTTCGAATCGTCAGAAGATTTTCGAAACGTGGTTACGGGCCCAAAACAGACATCGCATGTGAAAGTTATGTCAATTTTTTCGAAAACTGACAATCTAAACGTTCCCTCTGCTCAAGTGCTTATTCTTCCACACGAACCTCATTCTGAATCGTCGCGAGCTTTTCAAAATGTGGCTATGGGCTAAAAACGAACACCGTATATGAAAGTTATGCCAATTTTTTCAAAAGCTGACAATCCAAGCTTTTCATGTACACAAGTGCCTATTCTGCCACATGAACCTTGTTTTGAATCGTTGCGAGCTTTTCAAATTGTGGTTATGGGCAAAAAACAGACACCGTATTCAAAAGTTAGGCCAAATTTTTCAAAAGTAGACAATCCAAGCATTCCGTGTACGCAAGTGCCTATTCTTCCACACAAACCTCGTTCCAAATCACCACGAGCTATTCAAAATGTTTTTATGGGCCCAAAACGGACACCGCATGTAAAAGCTATTCCAGTTTTTTGAAAATTGACAATCCAAGCATTTCGTGTATGCAAGTGCATGATCTTCCACATGAACCTCGTTCCCGAACGTCGCGAGCTTTCCAAAATGTTGTTATGGGACAAAAACGGACACCGTATGTGATAGTAACGCCAATTTTTTTCGAAATCTGACAATCCAACCATTTCGTGTACGTATGTGCCTATTTTTACACACGAACCTCATTTTGAATCATCGCGAGCTGTCCGAACTATGGTAATTGGCCCAAAATGGACACAGTATGCGAAAGTTGTGCCAATTTTTTTGAAAACGGACAATCGAAGTGCTTTGTGTACGTATGTGCCTATTCTTCCACACGAACCACGTTTCGAATCGTTGTGAGCTTTTCGAAATGTGGTTTTAGGCCCAAAATGGACAACGTATTCGAAAGTTATGCCAGTTTTTTGGAAAACTGACAATCCATGCATTCCTTCTATGCAAGTGCAAGTTCTTCCACACGAACCTCGTTCTAAATCATCCCGAGCTTTTTGAAATGTGGTTATGGGCCCAAAACGGACACTATATGCAAAAGTAATGCCAATTTTTTCAAAAACTGACATTCTAAGTGTTCTCTATACGCAAGTGCCTGTTCTTCCACATGAACCTCGTTCTGAATCACCGTGACCTTTCTAAAATGTGGTTTTGGGCAAAAAATGAACACAATATGCGAAAGTTATGCCAATTTTTTCGAAAGCTGACAATCCAAACATTTCGTGCACACAAGTGCCTATTCTTCCATACGATCCTCGTTTCAAATCATCACGAGCTTTTCGAAAGGTAGTTACGGGCCCAAAACAAACACTGCATGCGAAAGTTATGCCAATTTTTTCGAAAGCTGACAATCCAAACATTTCGTGCACACAAGTGCCTATTCTTCCATACGATCCTCGTTTCAAATCATCACGAGCTTTTCGAAAGGTAGTTACGGGCCCAAAACAAACACTGCATGCGAAAGTTATGCCAATTTTTTTGAAAACTGACAATCTAAGCATTCTGTATGCGTAAGTGACTGTTTTGCCACACGATCCTCTTTACGTATCCTCACGAGATTTCTGAAATGTGGTTATGGGCCCAAAATGAATATCATATACGAAAGTTATGCCAATTTTTTTGAAAACTGACAATCTAAGCATTCTGTATGCGTAAGTGACTGTTTTGCCACACGATCCTCTTTACGTATCCTCACGAGATTTCTGAAATGTGGTTATGGGCCCAAAACGGACACCATATGTTAAAGTTATTCTAATTTTTTCGAAAATTGACAATCCAAGCGTTCCGTGTATGCAAGTGCCTATTCTCCCACACGAACCTCATTCCGAATTGTCGTAAGCTATTCGAACGGTGGTTATGGGCCCAAAATGAATATCATATGCGAAAGTTATCCCAATTTTTTCGAAAACTGACATTCCAAGCATTCTGTGCAGGCAAGTGCCCGTTCTTCCACATGAACCTCGTTTCGAATCGTCGCGAGCTTTCTGAAATGCGATTATGGGTCCAAAACGGATACCGTATATGAAAGTTATGCCTATTTTTTTTTGGAAACTGACAATTCAAGCGTTCCATCTGCACAAGTGCCTATTCTTCCACACGAACCTCATTCCCAATTGTCGTGAGCTTTTTGAAATGTGGTTATGGGCCAAAAACGAACACCATATGCGAGAGTTATGCCAATTTTTTCGAAAGTCAACAATCCAAGCGTTCCGTGTATGCAAGTGCCTATTTTCTCATACGATCTTCATTTCGAATTGTCATGAATTTTGCGAAATGTGGTTACGGGCCCAAAATAGACACCGCATGCGAAAGTTGTGCCAATTTTTTCAAAAACTGACAATCCATGCATTCTGTGTACACAAGTGCCTATTCTTCCACACGAACCTTATTTCGAATCGTCGCGAGCTTTTCGAAATGTGGTTACGGGCCTAAAACGGACACCGTATGGGAAAGTTAGGCCAATTTTTTCTAAAGTTGACAATCCAAGCGTTCCGTGTACGCAAATGCCTGTTCTTCCACACCATCCTCATTATGTATCATCGCAAGCTATCCGAAATGTGGTTATAGGCCCAAAACGGACACCGTATGCTAAAGTTATTCCAATTTTTTTGAAAACTGACAATCCAAGCATTTTGTGTACACAAGTGCCTGTTCTTCCACACCATCCTCATTATGTATCATCGCAAGCTATCCGAAATGTGGTTATGGGCCCAAAACGGACACCGTATGCTAAAGTTATTCCAATTTTTTGAAAACTGACAATCCAAGCATTTTGTGTACGCAAGTACTTGTTCTTCCACACAAACCTCATTCCGAATCGTCGCGAGCTGTCCGAACTGTGGTTATGGGCCCAAAACGAACACCGTATGAGAAAGTAATGCTAATTTTTTTGAAAATTGACATTCCAAGGGTTTTGTGTATGCACCTATTTTTCCACATGAACCCCATTTCGAATCGTCACAAGCTTTCCGAAATGTGGTTATGGGCCCAAAATGGATACCGTATGCGAATGTTATGCCAACTTTTTTGAAAATTGACAATCTAAGCATTCTATCTGCGTAAATGCATATTCTTCCACACAAACCTCACTCCAAATCATTGCGACCTTTTTGAAATGTGTTTATGGGCCTAAAACGAACACCGTATGCAAAAGTAATGCCAATTTTTTTGAAAGCTAACAATCCAAGCTTTTCATGTACGCAAGTGCCTGTTCTGCCACATGACCCTCATTCTGAATGGTCGCAAACTTTTTGAAATGTGGTTATGGGCCAAAAATGAACACCGTATGCGAAAGTTATACCAATTTTTTTGAAAGCTGACAATCAAAGCGTTCCGTGTACGCAGGTGCCTAGTTTTCCATACAATCCTCATTTCTAATCGTCGTGAGCTTTCTGAAATCTGGTTACGGGCACAAAACGAATACCACATGCGAAAGTTATGCCAGTTCTTTCAAAAACTGACAATCTAAGCATTTCGTGTACGCAAGTGCCTGTTCTTCCACACGAACCTCATTCCAAATCATCGCGAGCTGTCCAAACTATGGTAATGGGCCAAAAAGGACACCGTATGCGAAAGTAATGACAATTTTTTCAAAAACTAACAATCCAAGAGCTCTATGTGCACATGTGCCAATTCTTCCACACGAACCTCGTTTCGAATCGTTGTGAGCTTTTCGAAATGTGGTTATGGGCTAAAAAGGACTCCGTATGCGAAAGTTATGCCAGTTTTTTTAAATATCGACAATCCAAGCATTTCATCTGCGTAAGTGCCTGTTCTTCCACACGAACCTCGTTCCGAATCGTCGTGACCTTTTCGAAATGTGGTTATGGGCCAAAAACAAACACTATATGTGAAAGTTATGCCAATTTTTTTGAAAGCTAACAATCCAAGCATTCCGTGTACACAAGTGCCTATTCTTCCACACGATCCTCATTTTGAATCATCGCGAGCTTTTCGAAACGTGGTTACGGGCCCAAAACGGACACCGCATGTGAAAGTTATACCAGTTTTTTTGAAAACTGACAATCCAAGCGTTCCGTGTATGCAATTGATTGTTTTGCCACACGATCCTCAATATGTATCGTCGCGAGATTTCTGAAATGTGGTTAAGGGCCCAAAACGAATACCGTATGCGAAAGTTATTCCAATTTTTTTCAAAAACTGACAATCAAAGTGTTCTGTGTATGCCAGTGCCTATTCTTCCACACGAACCTCATTCCGAATCCTTGTGAGCTGTCCAAACTATGGTTATGGGCCCAAAACGGACGCTGTATGCGAAAGTAATGCCAAGTTTTTCGAAAATTGACATTCCAAGTGATCTGTGTACGCAAGTACCTCTTCTTCCACATGAATCTCATTCCGAATCGTGGCGATCTTTTCGAAATGTGGTTATGGCCCCAAAACGGATACCATATGCGAAAGTTATGCCAATTTTTTCGAAAACTGACATACCAAGTGATCTTTGTACGAAAGTACTTATTCTTCCACACGAACCTCGTTCCGAATTGTCGTGAGCTTTCGAAAATGTGGTTATGGGCCCAAAACGGATATTGTACGCAAAGTTATGCCAGTTTTTTTGAAAACTGACAATCCAAGCGTTCCATCTACTCAAGTGCATGGTCTTCCACACGAACCTCGTTCCAAATCGTCTCGAGCTTTTCAAAATGTGGTTATGGACCCAAAATGGACACCGTATGTAAAAGTAATGCCAATTTTTTTTGAAAGCTGACAATCCAAGCTTTTCGTGTACGCAAGTGCCTATTCTATCACACGAACCTCGTTCTGAATCGTCACGAGATTTTCGAAATGTGGTTCTGGGCCAAAAATGAATACCGTATACGAAAGTTATGCCAATTTTTTTGAAAGCTGACATTCCAAGCTTTCTTTGTACACAAGTGCCTATTTTTCCATACGATCCTCGTTTCTAATTGTCACAAGCTTTCGAAATGTGGTTAAGGGCCCAAAACGGATACCGTGTGTGAAAGTAATGCCAGTTTTTTCGAAAACTGACAATCCAAGCATTTCGTATACGCAATTGACTATTTTGCCACACGATCCTCAGTACGTATTGTCACGAGATTTTCGAAATGTGGTTATGGGCCCAAAACGGACATCGTATTGAAAGTTATTCCAATTTTTTTGAAAACTACCAATCCAAGTGTTCTGTGTACGTAAGTGCCTATTCTTCCACACGAACCTCGTTCCGAATCATCGTGAGCTGTCCGAACTATGGTTATGGGCCCAAAACGGACATCGTATGCGAAAGTAATGCCAATTTTTTCAAAAACAGACATTCCAAGCGATCTGTGTATGCAAGTACCTCTTCTTCCACACGAACCTCATTCCAAATCGTTGTGAGCTTTTCGAAATGTGGTTATGGGCCCAAAATGAATACCGTATGCGAAAGTTATGCAAATTCTTTTGAAAGCTGACGATCCAAGCGTTCCGTGTACGCAAGTGCCTATTTTTCCATATGATCCTCGCTTCTAATCGTTGCGAGCTTTCCAAACTATGGTTACGGGCACAAAATAGATGCTGTATGCGAAAGTTATGCCAATTTTTTCAAAAAATAACAATACAAGCGTTCCGTGTACATAATTGACTATTTCGCCACACGATCCTTGGTACATATCATTGAAAGATTTTCGAAAGGTGGTTATGGGCCCAAAACGAACATCGTATGTGAAAGTTATTCCAATTTTTTTTGAAAACTGACAATCCAAGAGTTCTGTGTACACAAGTGCCCATTCTTCTACACGAACCTTGTTCCAAATCGTCCCGAGCTATCCGAACTATGGTTATGGGGCCAAAACGGACACTGTATGCGAAAGTTATGCCATTATTTTTGAAAATTGACATTCCAAGCGATCTGTGTATGCAAGTACCTATTCTTCCACATGAACCTCATTCTGAATCGTTGCGAGCTTTTCGAAATGTGGTTATGGGCCCAAAATGGATACCGTATGCGAAAGTTATGCCAGTTTTTTTAAAAACTTACAATCCAAGTATTCCATCTGCGCAAGTGCCTATTCTTCCACGTGAACCTCATTCTAAATCGTAGCGAGCTTTTCAAAATGTGGTTGTGGGCCAAAAATGAACACCGTATGTGAAGGTTATGCTAATTTTTTTGAAAGCTGACAATCCAAGTGTTCTGTGTAGGCAAGTGCCTGTTCTGCCACATGAACCTCGTTTCGATTCGTCGCGAGGTATCTCAAATGTGGTTATGGGCCAAAAATGGACAGCGAATGCAAAAGTTAGGCCAATTTTTACGAAAGTTGACAATCTAAGCATTCCGTGTATGCAAGTGCCTATTCTTCCACACGAACCTCGTTCTGAATCATCACGAGCTGTTCAAAATGTTGTTATGGCCCTAAAACAGACACCGTATGTGAAAGCTATGCCATTTTTTTCAAAAACTGACAATCCAAGCATTCCATGTACGCAAGTGCATGTTCTTCCACACGAACCTAATTCTGAATTGTCGCGAGCCTTCCAAAATGTTGTTATGGGCCAAAAACGGACACCGTATGCGAAAGTTAGGCAAATTTATTTTAAAACTGACAATCCAAGCATTCTATCTGTGCAAGTGCATGTTTTTCGACATGAACCACGTTCCGAATCATTGCGAGTTTTTTGAAATGTGGTTATGGGCCCAAAACGGACATCGTATGCAAAAGTAATGTCAATTTTTTTGAAAATTGACATTCTAAGTGTTCTGTGTATGCAAGTGCCTGTTCTTCCACACGAACCTCGTTTCGAATCGTCACGAGCTTTCTGAAATGTGGTTATGGGCTAAAAATGAACACCATATGCGAAAGTTGTGCCAATTTTTTCGAAAGCTGACAATCCAAGTGTTTCATGTACGTAAGTGCCTATTCTTCCACATGATCCTCGTTTCGAATCGTCGCGAGCTTTTCGAAACGTGGTTATGGGCCCAAGACAGATACCGTATGCAAAAGTTATGCCATTTTTTTCAAAAATTGACAATCCAAATGTTCCGTATACGCAAGTGACTATTTTACCACACGATCCTCATTACGTATCGTCGAGAGATTTTCGAAATGTGGTTATGGGCCATAGACGGACACCGTATGCGAAAGTTATTCCAATTTTTTTGAAAACTGACAATCCAAGCATTCCGTATATGCAAGTACCTATTCTTCGACACGAACCTCGTTCCAAATCGTCGTGAGCTGTTGGAACTGTGGTTATGGGCCCAAAACAGATATCGTATGCGAAAATTATGCCAATTTTTTTGAAAACTGACATTCCAACCAATCTGTGTATGCAAGTGCCTGTTCTTCCACACGAACCTCATTTAGATTCGTCGCGAGCTTTCTGAAATGTGGTTATGGGCCAAAAATGAACACCATATATGAAAGTTATGCCGATTTTTTCGAAAGCTGACAATCTAAGTGTTTCATGTATGCAAGTGCCTAGTCTTCCACATGATCCTCATTTTGAATCGTCGCGAGCTTTTCGAAACGTGGTTACGGGCCCAAAATAGACACCGCATGAAAAAGTTATGCCATTTTTTTCAAAATTGACAATCCAAGCATTTCATATACGCAAGTGACTATTTTGCCACATGATCCTCTTTACATATTGTCGTAAGATTTTCAAAATGTGGTTATGGGCCATAAATGGACACCGTAAGCAAAAGTTATTTCAATTTTTTTGAAACCTGACAATCCAAGCATTCCGTATATGCAAGTACCTATTCTTCCATAAAAACCTCGTTCTGAATCGCCACGAGCTGTCGGAACTATGGTTATGGGCCCAAAACAGATATCGTATGTGAAAGTTATTCCAATTTTTTCGAAAATTGACATTCCAAGCAATCTGTGTATGTAAGTGCCTCTTCTTCCACACGAACCTCGTTCCAAATCATCGCGAGCTTTTCGAAATGTGGTTATGGGCCCAAAATGGATACCGGATATGGGAAAGTGATGCCAATTTTTTTGAAAACTAACAATCCTAGTGTTCCGTCTGCACAAGTGCCTTTTCTTCCACACGAACCACGTTTCGAATCGTCGCTTTTCGAAATGTGGTTATGGGCCAAAAATGAACACCGTATGTGAAAGTTATGCTAATTTTTTCGAAAGCTGACAATCCAAGCGTTCCGTGTACGTAAGTGCCTATTCTTCCACACGATCTTCGTTTTGAATCGTTGCGAGCTTTTCGAAATGTGGTTATGAACCCAAAACGGACACCGCATGCCAGTTTTTCAAAAATTGACAATCTAAGCGTTTCGTATATGCAAATGTCTGTTTTACCACACGATCCACATTTTATATCGTCGCGTGCTTTCTGAAATGTGGTTATAGGCCCAACACGAACACCGTATGTGATAATTATGCCAATTTTTTCAAAAACTGACAATCTAAGCATTTCGTGTATGTAAGTTCCTATTCTTCCACATGAACCTCATTTCGAATCATCGCGAGCTTCTCAAAATGTGGTTATGGGCCCAAAATGGACAACCTTTGTGAAAGTTATGCCAATTTTTTTGAAAATTGACAATACAAGTGTTTCGTGTACACAAGTGCCTATTCTTCCACACGAACATCATTTTGAATCGTTGCGAGCTCTTCAAAATGTGGTTACGGGCCCAAAACAAACACCGCATGCGAAAGTTATTCCAATTTTTTGGAAAACTGACAATCCAAGCATTCCGTATACGCAAGTGACTATTTTGGCACACGATCCTCTTTACTTATCTCACGAGATTTTCGAAATGTGGTTATGGGTCCAAAACGGACACCATATGTCTTATTCCAATTTTTTTGAAAACTGACAATCCAAGCATTTTGTGTACGCAAGTGCCTATTTTTCCACACAAACCTAGTTCCGAATCGTCGTGAGCTACCAAACTGTGGTTATGGACCCAAAACGGTCACCGTATGCAAAATTTATGCTAATTTTTTTGAAAATTGACATTCCAAGTGTTCTATGTATACAAGTGCCCGTTCTTCCACTCGAACCTTGTTTCGAATCATCATGAGCTTTTCGAAATGTGGTTATGGACTCAAAACTGAAAACGTATGCGAAAATTGTGCCAGTTTTTTCAAAAACTGACAATCCAAGCGTTCCGTGTACGCAAGTGCATGTTCTTCCACACGAACCTAATTCTGAATCGTCGCGAACCTTCCAAAATGTTGTTATGGGCTAAAAACGAACACCGTATGCGAAAGTGAGGCAAATTTGTTTTAAAACTGACAATCCAAGTATTCTATATGTGCAAGTGCATGTTTTTCCACATTAACCACATTCCGAATCATTGCGAGCTGTTCAAAATGTGGTTATGGGCCCAAAACGGACATCGTATGCAAAAGTAATGTCAATTTTTTTGAAAATTGACATTCTAAGCGTTCTATGTATGCAAGTGCCTGTTCTTCCACACGAACCTTGTTCCGAATCGTCGCGAGCTTTCTGAAATGTGGTTATGGGCCAAAAATGAACACCATATGCGAAAGTTATGCCAATTTTTTCGAAAGCTGACAATCCAAGTGTTTCATGTACGCAAGTGCCTATTCTTCCACATGATCCTCATTTCAAATCGTCGTGAGCTTTTCGAAACGTGGTTACGGGCCCAAAACAGATACCGTATGCAAAAGTTATCCCATTTTTTTTTCTAAAATTGACAATCCAAACGTTCCGTATACACAAGTGACTATTTTACCACACGATCCTATTTACGTATCGTCGAGAGATTTTCGAAATGTGGTTATGGGCCATAGACGGATACCGTATGCGAAAGTTATTCCAATTTTTTTGAAAATTGACAATCTAAGCATTCCGTATATGCAAATACGTATTCTTCTACACGAACCTCGTTCCGAATCGTCGTGAGCTATTGTAACTATGGTTATGGGCCCAAAACAAATATCGTATGCGAAAATTATGCCAATTTTTTTGAAAACTGACATTCCAAGCAATATGTGTATGCAAGTGCCTGTTCTTCCACATGAATCTCACTTCGAATCGTCACGAGCTTTCTGAAATGTGGTTATAGGGCAAAAATGAACACCATATGCGAAAGTTATGCCAATTTTTTCAAAAGCTGACAATCCAAGTGTTTCACGTACGCAAGTGCCTATTCTTCCACATGATCCTCATTTCGAATCATTGCGAGCTTTTTGAAACGTGGTTACGAGCCCAAAACAGACACTGCATGCAAAAGTTATGCCATTTTTTTCGAAAATTGACAATCCAAGCATTCCATATAAGCAAGTGACTATTTTTCCACACGATCCTCTTTACGTATTGTCGTAAGATTTCTGAAATGTGGTTATGGGCCATAAACGGACACCGTATGTGAAAGTTATTTCAATTTTTTTGAAACCTGACAATCCATGCATTCCGTATACGTAAGTACCTATTCTTCCACAGAAACCTCGTTCCAAATCGTCGCGAGCTGTCAAAACTGTGGTTATCGGCCCAAAACAAACATCGTATGCGAAAGTTATGCCAATTTTTTGGAAAACTGACATTCCAAGCAATTTGTGTATGCAAGTGCCTCTTCTTCCACACGAACCTCGTTCCAAATCATCGCGAGCTTTTCGAAATGCGGTTATGGGCCCAAAACGGATACTGTATATGGGAAAGTTATGCCAATTTTTTCGAAAACTAACAATCCAAGTGTTCCGTCTGCACAAGTGCCTATTCTTCCACACGAACCACTTTTCGAATCATTGTGAGCTTTTCAAAATGTGGTTATGGGCCAAAAACGAACATCGTATGCGAAAGTTATGCCAACTTTTTTGAAAGCTAACAATCCAAGCATTCCGTGTACATAAGTACCTATTCTTCCACACGATCCTCATTTCGAATCATTGCGAGCTTTCCAAAATGTGGTATGAACCCAAAACGGACACCGCATGTGAAAGTTATGCCAGTTTTTTCAAAAACTGACAATCTAAGCATTTCGTATATGCAAATGTCTGTTTGGCCACACGATCCTCATTTTATATCGTCGCGTGCTTTTCGAAATGTGGTTATAGGCCCAACACGGACACCGTATGCGATAATTATGCCAATTTTCTCAAAAACTGACAATCTAAGCATTTCGTGTATGTAAGTGTCTATTCTTCCACATGAACCTCATTTCGAATCGTCGCGAGCTTCTCAAAATGTGGTTATAGGCCCAAAATGGACAACCTTTGCAAAAGTTATGCCAAGTGTTTCGAAAATTGACAATACAAGCGTTTCGTGTACGCAAGTGCCTATTCTTCCACACGAACATCATTTCGAATCATCTCGAGCTTTTCAAAATGTGGTTACGGGCCAAAAACGGACACCACATCCGAAAGTTATGCCAATTTTTTCAAAAACTGACAATCCACGCGTTCTGTATATGCAAGTAACTGTTTTGGCACACGATCCTCTTTACTTATCGTCACGAGATTTTCGAAATGTGGTTATGGGTCCAAAACGGATACCATATGTGAAAGTTATTCCAATTTTTTCGAAAACTGACAATCCAAGCATTCTATGTATGCAAGTGCCTATTTTTCCACACAAACCTCGTTCCAAATCGTCATGAGCTGACCAAACTGTGGTTATGGACCCAAAACGGTGGCCGTATACAAAATTTTTGCTAATTTTTTTGACAATTGACATTCCAAGCGTTCTGTGTATGCAAGTGCCCGTTCTTCCACTCGAACCTCATTCCGAATCATCGCGAGCTTTTCAAAATGTGGTTATGGGCTCAAAACTTAAATCGTATGCGAAAGTTATGCCAATTTTTTCAAAAACTGACAATCTAAGCGTTCTGTCCATGCAAGTGCCTATTATTCCACACGAACCTCATTTCGAATCATCGAGAACTTTTCGAAATATGGTTATGGGCCAAAAACCAACACCGTATGCGAAAGTTATGCAAATATTTTCGAAAGCTGACAATCCATGCATTCCGTGTACGCAAGTACCTATTTGTCCACACGATCTTGGTTTCAAATCGTCGTAAGCTTTTCGAAACGTGGTTACGGGCCCAAAATGAACACCGCATGAAAGTTATGCTAGTTTTTTTGAAAACTAAAGAACCAAACCTTCTTTATACAAAAATGCCTATTCTGCCACACAATCCTCATTCCGTATCGTCGTGAGTTTTTCGAAATGTGGTTATGGGCCAAAAATGGACACCGTATGTGATAGTAATGCCAATTTCTTTGAAATCTGACATTCCAAACATTCTGTGTACGCATGTGCCTGTTCTTCCACATGAACCTCATTCCAAGTCATCGCGAGCTATCCAAACTGTGGTTATGGGCCCAAAACAGACACCGTATGTGAAAGTTATGCCAATTTTTTTGAAAATTGACATTCCAAGCATTCTGTGTATGCAAGTGCCCATTCTTCCACACGAACCTCATTCTGAATCATTGTGAGCTTTTCAAAATGTGGTTATGGGCCCAAAACGGATACCGTATGCGAAAGTTATGCCAGTTTTCTCCAAAATAGACAATCCAAGTCTTCCATTTGCGCAAGTGCCTATTCTTCCACAGGAACCTCGTTCTGAATCATCATGAGCTTTTTGAAATGTGGTTATAGGCCAAAAACGAACTCCTTATGCAAAAGTTATGCCAATTTTTTCGAAAGCTGACAATCCAAGCATTCTATGTATGCAAATGCCTATTCTTCCACACGATCCTCATTTCTAATCGTCGCGAGCTTTCTGAAATTTGGTTACAGGCCCAAAACGGACACTGAATGCGAAGGTTATGCCAATTTTTTTCAAAAATTGCCATTCTGAGCATTTCGTGTATGCAAGTGCATGTTCTTCCACATGAATATCATTCCAAATTGACGCGAGCTTTCCAAAAGGTGGCTATGGTCCTAAAATGGACACCGTATGTGAAAGTTGTGCTAATTTTTTCGAAAACTAACAATCCAAATGTTCTGCAAATGCAAATGCCTATTCTGCAACATGATCGTCATTCCGTATCATCGAGAGCCTTTCGAAATATGGTTAAGGGCCCAAAACGGACACCGTTTGTGAAAGTTATGCTAGTTTTTTCAAAAACTGACAATCCAAGCATTCTATGTACGCAAGTGCCTATTCTTTCACATGAACCTCGTTCCGAATCGTCGCAAGCTTTTCAAAATGTGGATATGGGCCCAAAACGGACAACCTTTGCAAAAGTTATGCCAATTTTTTCAAAAACTGACAACAAAAGCGTCTCGTGTATGCAAATGCCTATTCTACCACACGACACTCATTTCAAATCGTCGCGAGCTTTTCGAAATGTTTTTACGGGCCCAAAATGGACACTGCATGCGAAAGTTATGACATTTTTTTTTCTGAAGCTGACAATCCAAGCATTCCCTATATGCAAGTGCATGTTCTTCCACACGAACCTCGTTTCGAATCGTCGCGAGCTTTCCAAAATATTTTTATGGGCCAAAAAGGGACACTGTATATGAATGTTAGGCCAATTTTTTTGAAAACTGACAATCCTAGCATTCCATCTATGCAAGTGCCTGTTCTTCCATGTGAACCCCATTCTGAAACATCGCGAGCTTTTCGAAATGTGGTTATGGGTCAAAAAATGAACACCGTATGTGAAAGTTATGTTAATTTTTTCGAAAGCTGACAATCCAAGCATTCGGTGTATGCAAGTGCCTATTCTACCACACAATCCTCATTTCGAATCGTCGCGAGCTTTTCGAAATGTGGTTAAAGGCCTAAAATGGACATCGCATGCAAAAGTTATGCCAATTTTTTCGAAAACTAACAATCCAAGCATTCTGTAAATGCAAATGCCTATTTTGCCACATGATCATCATTTCGTATCATCACGAGCTTTCTGAAATGTGGTTTTAGGCCAAAAAGGGAATCCGTATGCGAAAGTTATACTAATTTTTTCGAAAACTGACAATCCAAGCATTCCGTGTACGTAAGTGTCTTTTCTTCCACACGTACCTCATTCCAAATCATCGTGAGCTTTTTGAAATGTGGTTATGGGGCCAAAATGGATACCGTATATGGGAAAGTTATGCCAATTTTTTCAAAAACTAACAACCCAAGTGTTTCGTCTGTGCAAGTGCCTATTCTTTCGCACGAACCTCGTTCCGAATCGTCATGAGCTTTTCGAAATGTGGTAATGGGCCAAAAACGAACACCGTATGCGAAAGTTATGCCAATTTTTTGGAAAGCTGACAATCTAAATGTTCCGTGTAGGTAAGTGCCTATTCTTCCACATGATCCTCGTTTCGAATTGTTGCGAGCTTTTCGAAATGTGGTTATGACCCAAAACGGACACCGCATGCGAAAGTTATGCCAGTTTTTTCAAAAACTGACAATCCAAGCGTTCCGTATATGCAAATGTCTATTCTGCCACACGATCCTCATTTTTTATCATTGCAAGATTTCCGAAATGAGGTTATAGGCCCAACACGGACACTGTATGCGATAATTATGCCAATTTTTTCAAAAATCGACAATCTAAGCATTTCGTGTACGTAAGTGCCTATTCTTCCACATGAACCTCATTTCGAATCGTCATGAGCTTCTCAAAATGTGGTTATGGGCCCAAAATGGACAACCTTTGTGAAAGTTATGTCAATTTTTTCAAAAATTGATAATACAAGCATTTCGTGCACACAAGTGCCAATTCTTCCACATGAACATCATTTCGGATCGTCGCGAGCTTTTCAAAATGTGGTTACAGGCCCAAAACGGACACCGCATGCGAAAGTTATGCCAATTTTTTCTAAAACTGACAATCCAAGCATTCCGTATACGCAAGTGACTATTTTGGTACACGATCCTCTTTACTTATCGTCAGGAGATTTTCGAAATGTGGTTATGGGTCCAAAATGGACACCGTATGTGAAAGTAATTCCAATTTTTTTGAAAACTGACAATCCAAGCATTCCATGTATGCAAGTGCCTATTTTTCCACACGAACCTTGTTCTGAATCATAGCGAGCTGTCTGAACTGTATTATGGGCCCAAAACGGACGCCGTATGCAAAATTTATGCTAATTTTTTTGAAAACTGACATTCCAAGCTTTCTGTGTATGCAAGTGCCCATTCTTCCACTTGGACCTCGTTTCAAATCGTCACGAGCTTTTCGAAATGTGGTTATAGGCCCAAAACTGAAATCGTATGCGAAAGTTATGACAGTTTTTTCAAAAACTGACAATCCAAGCATTCTGTTTGCGTAAGTACCTATTCTTCCACACGAACCTCATTCCGAATCGTCGTGAACTTTTCAAAATATGGTTATGGGCCAAAAATGAACACCGTAAGCGAAAGTTATGCAAATTTTTCGAAAACTGACAATCCATACGTTCCGTGTACACAAGTGCCTATTCATCCACACGATCCTGGTTTTGAATCGTCAAGAGCTTTCCAAAACGTGGTTAGGCGCCTAAAACGGACATCGCATGTGAAAGTTATGCCATTTTTTTTTAAAACTGAAGAACCAAGCCTTCCTTACACGCAAATGCCTATTCTGTCACACGATCTTCATTCCCTATAATCGCGAGCTTTTTGAAATGTGGTTATGGGGCAAAAAGGGACATCGTATGCGATAGTAATGCCAATTTCTTCGAAATCTGATAATCCAAGCGTTTCGTGTACGCATGTGCCTGTTCTTCCACATAAACCTCATTCTGAAGCATCACGAGCTATTCGAACTGTGGTTATAGACCTAAAACGGACACTGTATGTGAAAGTTATGCCAATTTTTTCGAAAACTGACATTCCAAGCATTTTGTGTATGCAAGTGCCTATTCTTCCACACGAACCTCATTCTGAATCATTGTGAGCTTTTCGAAATGTGGTTATGGGCCCAAAATGGACACCGTATGTGAACGTTATGCCAATTTTTTTCAAAAATAGACAATCCAAGTCTTTCGTCTTCATAAGTGCCTATTCTTCCATAGGAACCTCGTTTTGAATCGTCAAGAGCTTTTTGAAATGTGGTTATGGGCCAAAAATGAACTCCTTATGCAAAAGTTATGCTAATTTTTTCGAAAGCTGACAATCCAAGCGTTCTATGTATGCAAATGCCTATTCTTCCACACGATCCTCATTTTGAATCATCGCGAGCTTTCCGAAATGTGGTTACAGGCCCAAAACGGACACTGAATGCGAAAGTTATGCCAATTTTTTCAAAAATTGCCAATCCAAGCATTCCGTGTATGCAAATGCATGTTCTTCCATACAAATATCCTTCCAAATCATTGCGAGCTTTCGGAAAGATGGTTATGGTTCCAAAACGGACACCATATGCAAAAGCTATGCCAATTTTTTTCGAAAACTAGCAATCCAAACGTTTTGCAAATGCAAATGCCTATTCTGCAACATGATCGTCGTTTCGTATCATCGCGAGCCTTCTGAAATATAGTTATGGGCCCAAAATGAACACCGTTTCCGAAAGTTATGCCAATTTTTTTGAAAACTGACAATCCAAGCGTTCCGTGTACGCAAGTGCCTATTCTTCCACATGAACCTTGTTTTGAATCGTCTCGAGCTTTTCAAAATGTGGATATGGGCCCAAAACGGACAACCTTTGCAAAAGTTATGCCAATTTTTTCAAAAACTGACAATAAAAGTGTTTCGTGTACGCAAATACCTATTCTACCACAAGAACCTCATTTCGAATCGTCGTGAGCTTTCCAAAATGTTTTTAAGGGCTCAAAATGGACATCGCATGCAAAAGTTATGCTAATTTTTTCTAAAACTGACAATCCAAGAATTCCCTGTACGCAAGTGCATGTTCTGCCACACAAACCTCGTTTCAAATCGTCGCGAGATTTCCAAAATGTTGTTATGGGCCAAAATGGGACACCGTATGCGAATGTTAGGCCAATTTTTTTGAAAACTGACAATCCTAGCATTCCGTCTGTGCAAGTGCTTGTTCTTCCATGTGAACCTCGTTCCAAAACGTCGCGAGCTTTTCGAAATGTGGTTATGGTCAAAAACGAACACCATATGTGAAAGTTATGCTAATTTTTTCAAAAGCTAACAATCCAAGCATTTGGTGTACGCAAGTGCCTATTCTACCACACAATCCTCGTTTTGAATCGTCGCGAGCTTTTCGAAATGTGGTTTCAAGCCCAAAACGGACACCGCATGTAAAAGTTATGCCAATTTTTTCGAAAATTGAATATCCAAGCATTCTGTAAATGTAAATGCTTGTTCTTCCACATGATCATCGTTTTGTATCGTTGCGAGCTCTCCGAAATGTGGTTATGGCCAAAAAATTAACACCATATGCAAAAGTTATGCTAATTTTTTTGAAAACTGACAATCCAAGCGTTCCGTGTACGCAAGTGCCTGTTCTTCCACACGAACCTCATTCTGAATCATCGCGAGCTTTTCGAAATGTAGTTATGGGCCTAAAACGGACAACCTTTGCGAAAGTTATGCCATGTTTTTTGAAAATTGACAATAACGCAAGTGCCTATTCTTCCACATGAACTCATTTCAAATCTTCGCAAGCTTTTCGAAATATGTTACAGGCCTAAAATGAACAAGGCATGCGAAAGTTATGCCAGTTTTTTGGAAACTGTCAATCCAAGCATTTCATATATGTAAATGCATGTTCTACGTCGTGAATCACATTCCGAATCATCTCAAGCTTTTCGAAATGTACTTATAGGCTAAAAACGGACACCGTATGCAAAAGTTAGGTCAATTTTTTCGAAAGTTGACAATCCAAGCATTCCGTGTAAGCAAGTGCTTGTTCTTCCACACGAACATCGTTTTGAATCATCGCGAGCTGTTCGAAATGTTTTTATGGGCCCAAAATGGACACCGTGTAAAAGCTATGCCGGTCTTTTCGAAAACTAACAATCTAAGCATATTCCACATGAGCCTCATTCAGAATCGTCATGAGCTTTCCAAAATGTTTTTGTGGACCAAAAATGGACACCCCATGCGAAAATAGGCCATTTTTTCGAAAACTGACAATCCAAGCATTCCGTCTGTGCAAGTGCTAGTTCTTCCGCACGAACCATGTTCCAAATCATCGCGAGCTTTTCGAAATGTGGTTATGGGCCAAAAATGAACATCGTATGCATAAGTTATTGCAATTTTTTTTGAAAGCTGACAATCCATGCATTCCATGTACGTATGTCCCTATTCTTCCACACGATCCTCGTTTTGAATCGTCACGAGCTTTTCGAAATGTGGTTACGAGCCCAAAACGAAGACCGCATGCAAAAGTTATGCCAATTTTTTCGAAAACTGACAATCCAAGCATTTTGTAAACGCAAATGCCTGTTCTACAACACGATCCTCATTTCATATCATCGTGCAATTTTCGAAATGTGGTTATGGGCCCAAAACAGACACCATATGTGAATGTTATGCCAATTTTTTCGAAAACTAACAATCCAAGCGTTCCGTGTACGTAAGTGCCTGTTCTTCCACACGAACCTCATTCCGAATCATCGCGAGCTTTTTGAAATGTGGTTATGGGCCCAAAATAGACAACCTTTGTGAAAGTTACACCAATTTTTTTGAAAACTGACAATACAAGTTTCTATGTACGCAAGTGCCTATTCTTCCACACGAACCTCATTTCAAATCGTCGCGAGCTTTCCTAAATGTGGTTATGAGAACAAAACGGACACTACATGTGAAAGTTATGCAAGTTTTTTTTTTAAAACTAACAATCCAAGCGTTCCATGTTCTTCCACATGAACCTCGTTCTGAATCGTCCTGAGCTTTTCGAAATGTTGGTATAGGCCAAAAACGGACACCGTATGCGAAAGTTATGGCAATCTTTTTGAAAAATGACAATCCAAGCATTTTATGTACGCAAGTACCTGTTCTTCCACACGAACCTCGTTCCAAATCGTCTCAAGATTTTCGAAATGTGGTTATGGTCCCAAAACGAACACCGTATGTGAAAGTCAGCCCAATTTTTTCAAAAGTTGACAATCCAAGGATTCTGTGTACGCAAGTGCCTATTCTTCCACACAAACCTCATTCTGAATCATCTCGAGCTGTCCGAAATGTTTTTATAGGCCCAAAACGGACATCGTATGCGAAAGCTGTGCCAATTTTTTTCAAAAACTGACAATATAAGCATTCCATGTGCGCAAGTGCATGTTCTTCCTCATGAACCTCATTCCGAATCGTCGTGAGCTTTCCAAAATAATGTTATAGGCCAAAAATGGACACCGTATGCGAAAGTTAGGCCAATTTTTTCGACAACTGACAATCGAAGCGTTCTCCGTACGCTGGTGCCTATTCTTCCACACGAACCTCGTTTCGAATCGTAGCAAGCTTTCTGAAATGTTGGTGTAGACCCAAAACGGACATCGTATATGAAAGTTATGCTAATTTTTTCGAAAACTAGCAATCCAAGCTTTAAGTGTACACAAGTGCCTGTTCTTCCACATAAACCTCGATCTGAATCATAGCAGGCTTTCTGAAATGTTGGTATAGGCCCAAAACAGACACTGTATGTGAAAGTTATGCTAATTTTTTGGAAAACTGGTAATCCAAGTGTTCCGTGTACGCAAGTGCCTGTTCTTCCACACGAACCTCGTTCTGAATCATCGCGAGCATTCCGAAATGTGGATTTGTGCCCAAAAAGAACACCATATGTGAAAGTTATGCCAGTTTCTTTTGAAAACTAACAATCCAAGTGTTCCTTGTATGTAAGTGCTTGTTCTTCCACAAAAACCTCATTATCATCGCGAGCTTTTTGGAAATGTGGTTATGGGCCCAAAATGGACACTGTATGCGATAGTAATGCCAATTTTTTTGAAATCTAACAATCCAAGCATTTCGTATACGCATGTACTAGTTCTTCCACAAGAACCTCGTTCTGAATCGTCGCGAGCTGTCCAAACTGTGGTTATGGGCCCAAAATGGACACCGTATGTAAAAGGTATGCCAATTTTTTTGAAAACTGACAATCCAAGCATTCTGTGTACACAAGTGCCTATTCTTCCACATGAAGCTTGTTCTGAATCATTGCGAGATTTTCGAAATGTGGTCATGGGCCCAAAATGAACACCGTATGTGATAGTAGTGCCAATTTTTTTGAAATCTGACAAATCCAAGCATTACATGTACGCATGTGCCTATTTTTCTACACGAACCTCATTCTAAATTGTTGCAAGCTATCGGAACTGTGGTAATGGGCCCGAAACGGACACCGTATGCGAAAGTTATGCCAATTTTTTCAAAAATTGACAATCCAAGTTCTCTGTGTACGCATGTGCCTATTCTTCTACACGAACCTCATTTTGAGTCGTCGCGAGCTTTTTGAAATGTGTTATGGGCCCAAAACGAACTCCGTATGCGAAAGTTATGCCAATTTTTTCGAAAATTGACATTCTAAGCATTCCATCTATGTTAGTGCCTGCTCTTCCACACGAACCTCGTTCCGAATCGTTGTGAACTTTTCGAAATGTGGTTATGGGCCAAAAATGAACACTGTATGCGAAAGTTATGCCAATTTTTTTGAAAGCTATTCTTCCAAATGATCCTCATTTCAAATCGTTGCAAGCTTTTCAAAACGTGGTTACGAGCCCAAAACGGATACCGCATGCGAAAATTATGTCAATGTTTTTGAAAATTGACAATCCAAGCATTCCATATACATAAGTGACTATTTTGCCACACGATTCTCATTACGTATCATCGTGAGCTTTCTAAAATGTGGTTATGGGCCCAAAACGGACACCGTATGCGAAAGTTATTCCAAGTTTTTTCAAAAATTGACAATCAAAGCGTTCCGTGTATGCAAGTGCCTATTCTTCCACATGGACCTCGTTCCGACTCATCACGAGATTTTCAAAATGTGGTTATGGGCCCAAAACGGACACCGTTTGTGAAAGTTATGCCAATTTTTTCGAAACCTGACAATACAAGTGTTCCATGTATGCAAGTGCCTATTCTTCCACACGAACCTCATTTCGAATCATCCCGAGCTTTTCGAAATGTGGTTATGGACCCAAAAATGGACACCACATGCAAAAGTTATGCCAGTTTTTTTTGAAAACTGACATTCAAAGCGTTCAGTATACACAAGTACCAATTCTACCACATGATCTCGTTCCGAATCGTCGTGAGCATTTCGTAATGTGGTTACAGGCCTAAAACGGACACCATATGTAGAAGTTATGTAATACTCCGAATTTTGTGCTCATTTAATTTTTAGAATAGCAATTTAACTTTTCAAAATTTAGTATGGCCAAAAAAAAAAATTATTTATGGTTGCCAAATTTTGCATTGGTTAATTTATTAAAAGTTTTTCCAAATAATTTGTTAATTAGGGGTTTTGGATAAATGTCCATTTTACACCTAATTACTAAAATCAAACATTGTTTCTCCAACTTGGCCAAAAATTGATGAAACATATAGGCATGAGGTGTTTTAAATTTAAGTATGAGGTGGCTAACTAATGCATGAGGTGTTTTGGATTTAAGAAAATGAAACATGCAGCCTACACATGTTGATTTTCTTGAAGAGTCACCCAAAATTAATCATTTTTCTCACCTATAAATAGATGTGTTGCTGCCTTTTATTTTTCTTGCATGAAAAACAACTTATCACTTGTTTAAAAAAGGGCAGAAAATGTGAGGGAAGAAGAGGACCAGCCTAGTAGTTCTCAATTCATTTTCAACCAAGATTTCTTCAAGTTTTATTGTAAGATACTTTCTATGCTTAAGTGGTATGATTTCATGGTAATATTTATGCTTAAGCTATGCATGAAAAACCATAATATGAATGTGGTGGACAAGTCCACAAAGTTAGATATTCATTTATGACTTAGGACAAGTCCGAAGGGCACCGGCAAGCCGGAATGTGCAAGTATGTGCTTGATTGCATTCTTTTGTGTAGTATTAACATGATAAAATCCAAGTATGGTATCTTACTGAGTATTCTTTATACTCCGAGTGTTCTATACTAAATTCTCAGATTCATAATTGTGGAGTTGGTGGAAGTCAGTCGGCAAAATCGATGATGGATCAAGGACAAAATTATTTTACATCGAAGTTTCTGTTTTGCATGTTTTGTTTGACTGCTTTCCATATGTTTTGCTTTTGTTATTATATAAAAACATGTATAAGACATGATGTAATATGATACTGGAAGTAAATTATGTAATTATATCTATCATGTTATGTTAAGAGACATTTTTTTTTGTTTTTACTTTCCCTTGCAAATGATAAAAAGGCAGAAACAGGACAATATTTGGGTCAACTTCAACACGTTATTTTTTACTCCATGAACGTCCGTTTGATACTCTAAAAATATTACTGCGTTAATCATTGAGTTTTCTTAATATGGGCACAAGAATCACTCAATTTGGATAGCTGTAGCCTGAGATATGAATTTTTAAACGTTGAAGGGTCAAATCTGAAATTTCTGTGCAATATACCTCACTGTTTTCAGTAAAACGCCCATATTATATGATCTTGGAAATTTTTTATATTCTAACCTAGAAAACTACTTGAAAATATCTTTCTAATGTCATAAATTTCATAGAAAATGGAGTTGGGATGAATTTTATAAAAATAGTCGAACTTGCTGCCCCAACTAACCGTGGCAGTGCAGAGTCCGTATATGTAAAGTATAATTTCTTGTCGACATGCGCTTCTGCGGGCCATTAAAATTTATGAGAGACATTTTACCAAGTTGAAAATAAGTTTCTAACATGTAATACTTCTATTTAAGAGTATTTACATGTACCAAAGGCAGAAGCTTTTATGTTTAGTACGTGACACTCGAAACTTAAGTTCGGGGCGTCACAGCGTGGTATCAGAGCAGTTATACTTTTCTGTAGACTTCTTTTTAAAGAAAGTTACTATCCTTCATCATCGAGCAAGCTTGCAACTGACTTTCAACCGACGATCAAGGTAAAGTTTATGAGTTTTCTTATGCAATGAACTGCTATATCTATGGCTGGATATAGGAATATTTTGAATCAAGTCATGGTTGAGATTATGAAGTCATAAACACTTATATCTAAATATTTATTAGAGCCTTGTAAAGTAACATAATCAATTTTTGTCCTAGTTATGGCACGAACGGTAAGAACACCCACAAGGACAGAAGTTTATGGTTTTGCGAAGAAGCGGACATATTATTGGCATTTTACTATAATTATTGTATTCGTCCGCTACATAGCCTCGAACAACATCTTGATCTGCTAGACTGTATTATTGAGATGTTATGGGAGATACACCATAGCTTAAGGGATAAGGTGAAGATATGGAGGTTATATGAAACTGTTCCAGAACCTTGGGCCTCAGTCATAAATGAGATTGTGCTATGGTCTAACGATGATCTTTCATATGAGGACCTTACATATTTACTTCGAGAAAGTTATGAAACGAGCCGCGATTTACAGTGAAACTTTAAGAAGACTATAACCTTATCCATGAATACTAGTTTACGAGCTACCAATTCTAGGCTAGATAAGGGACCGTTGGCTAAGTACTTTTCGAGAGTTCTAGATGAAAGTTTTCCCGTACCATTACCAGATAATTCGGAGCAAAACATGTTAGAGGAAGGCCCAGAGGAAGACCCAGATGAAGACCCCGAGGAGGATCCAGAAGAAATAGAAGATTAGACACCATCTTATCTAGCTATCTTTGTTTTTGGAATAGAATAGGATGTAATATGTACATCTACTTTTGAATGTGTGTACCGTACCTTAATATGACTTTTGTTTGTGGAAAATAGTAATGTATATATATGAAGGAAAGTTGTCTTAGCCTTTGGATTTTTCTAAAGTTAGTATTATGTTTTGAAATACTTCTAACTGGAGGAATATTTTTCATTCAAAGGAAATGCCTCCAAAGCGCAACCACGGCAGTGCACCAAATTCCAATATGAACTTAGGCGGTGGCAATGCTAATGCTAGTTCTAGTGGTGGCAAAGTTAATGTAGCAAACTTTGCACGAAAACTGCTTGCCGTAATGCGGGAGTTGGGATAGCAACAACAGGCACCACCTTTGACTGGGCAACGAACCCTAAATCAACAAGTACCAGTTGATCATCAGGAGCCCAACCAACCAGCTATTCAACCTCAAATAATACCTAACCCGAGGGATCGAACTGTAATGATAGAGCAGTTTCATAAAATGAACCCTCCATCATTTGAGGGAAGTATGGATCCCTTGGCAGTTGAAGATTGGTTACGAGAACTAGAACGTATCTTTAAATTTATAAGATGTGAAGATCCTGAAAAGATAACATTTTCAGTGTTTATGTTAAAGAAGGGGGCTAGCCATTCGTGGGACATGACTACCAGGTCATTAACACCTGCTGAAGAACAGGCTATAACTTGGGAGAGGTTTAAGGAACTCGTAGAAGAAAAATTCTTCCCGGCAGCTGTGAAAGATCAAAAGAAGATGGAGTTCCTCAGACTCCAATAGGGAACCATGACCCTCGTGGAATATGAACACAAATTTGAGGAATTATCAAGGTTTGCTCCACATCTAGTGGATACTGAGGAAAAGCGGGCTAGAAGATTTGAACGTGGGCTTCAACCTTATATTCGTGACATAGTGTCAGTTATTGAGCTGAGCACTTATCGAGAAGTCCTGAAGCGAGCCCAGACTATTTCTTATCAAAGAACTCAAAACGTTGGAAATTCTTACCAAGTTCAAAATTTCTCAGGTAAAAGGAAGTGGAACTTTGATAGACAGAATAACGGTAAAGGAAAAGGGAATAATGCACCAAAGAAAGGAAAGACGGAGATAGTAGGAGTTATTGGTGATAAGCGTTGTCCTAAGTGCGATAGACCTCACAAAGGAAAATGTCTATTGGGAAAAAAATGTTTGTTTCAAGTGTGGGAAATCAGGACATTTCGCTAAAGAATGCCCCCAAAATCAGACACAGAAGGCTGGAGATGACAAGAAAGGAAAAGCAAGAGTTTTCTCCTTATCCAGGCAAGAAGCAGAACGAGACCCTAATGTCCTCGCAGGTATCATCTCTGTTTCCAATATGCCTGCATTTGTACTTATAGATTCTGGAGCTACACATTCGTTCATTTCTTCTTCGTTTGTTGCAAGGTCTAAAGTGGAACGTGAATTCCTTCCGTATACCTTAGAAATATCTCTTCCATCTAGAAAGATACTTGTCGCTAACCAAATAGCTAGAGATCTTAGGATGGAAATTGATGGTAGAGATATAGCGGTAGATCTAATTCCATTAACGATAAAAGACTTTGATGTTTTCCTTGGTATGGACTGGTTGTCTAAAAACTATGCAACTATACATTATACTGAGAAAATGGTGGTTTTTCAAAGACCGGGTGAGGAAGAGTTTCATTTTGTGGGAACTGAGGTAAATACCTCGTCTCGTATAGTGTCAACAACTCAGGTTGAAAGGACGTCAAGAAAGGAATTAGGTCAAAGATTTCTAGTATCGATGACCAATATTAAACAAGATAAGTTGTCAGTTGAGGATGTTCAAATAGTTCGGCACTATAAAGATGTTTTTCCAGAAGACCTTCTAGGTGTACCACCAGACAAGCAAGTAGAGTTTACCATCAATTTGATACCAGGAGCAACATCTATTTCAAAGGCTCCATATCGTATGACACTGTTGGAACTGCAAGAGTTGAAGGTACAGTTGAAGGAGCTTCTTGATAAGGGTTTCATTAGACCAAGTATATCACCTTGGGGTGCACCTGTACTATTTGTGAAAAAGAAGGATGGAACTATGAGGCTGTGCATTGACTATCGAGAATTGAATCGCCTCACTATCAAAAATAAATATCCACTTCCAAGAATAGAAGATTTGTTTGATCAGCTTAAGGG
This sequence comes from Olea europaea var. sylvestris, assembly GCF_002742605.1. NCBI lineage: Eukaryota > Viridiplantae > Streptophyta > Magnoliopsida > Lamiales > Oleaceae > Olea > Olea europaea. Next base: position 1,150,212 of record NW_019235321.1, read on the forward strand.
CGCTACAGTATTTTCAAAGATCGATTTAAGATCGGGATATCATCAATTGAAAATTAAGTCAGATGATATCCCTAAGACGGCTTTTAGGATGCGTTATGGGCATTATGAATTTTTGGTGATGCCTTTTGGATTAACTAATGCCCCGGCAGTATTTATGGATCTAATGAACAGAGTATTCCATGAATACTTAGACCAATTTGTTATAGTTTTTATTGATGACATCTTAATCTATTTGAAGAGTAATGAGGAACACGAGAAACACCTCACGATTGTCTTGGAAACTCTAAGAAAAGAGAAGCTTTATGCCAAATTCAAGAAATGTGAATTCTGGTTGGATAAAATAGGTTTTCTAGGGCACGTAATCATAGCACAAGGAATTGAAGTAGACCCAACTAAAGTAGAAGCAGTAAATAATTGGGTAAGACCAACCAATGTTAGAGAAATACGTAGCTTCTTGGGATTGGCTGGTTACTATAGAAGATTTATCGACGGATTTTCTAAAATAGTAGGACCATTGACCCAGTTGACTCGAAAAGGGATAAAATTTCAATGGACAGAGAAATGTGAACAGAGCTTCCAAGAGCTGAAACGAAGATTAGTCACAACTCCAGTGTTAACAATACCTGACGGACCAGAAGGATTTGTTATATACAGTGATGCTTCGAAACAGGACATAGGATGTGTTCTAATGCAGAAAGAAAAGGTAATAGCCTATGCTTTTAGACAATTGAAACAATATGAACAAAACTACCCAACCCATGATCTAAAATTGGTTGCGGTAGTTCATGCCCCCAAGATATGGCGTCATTACTTATATGGAAATAAGTGTGACATTTATACTGATCAAAAGAGTTTGAAGTACTTTTTCACCCAGAAGAAATTAAATATGAGGCAGAGGAGATGGCTAGAGCTAGTAAAGGATTATGATTGCACTATCCTTTACCATCCTGGTAAAGCTAATGTAGTAGTAGATGCTCTTAATAGAAAGGCGGTTGGACAATTAGCAGTACTAATCACTATGCAGGACCAATTGTTAAAGGATTTCGAAAACTTACATCTAGAAGTAATTGTTCCACCAACCCAAACTATCATCAGGATAGCAGCTCTAACGATTTGACCAACACTTAGAGATCGAATAAGAGTAGCACAGGATGGTGACCCTTTCCTGCAAAAGATCAAATCCGAAGTTGGTACTAGCAAGCAAAAGGATTTTGAATTAGGCAGTGATAAAGCCTTAATTTTTAAGGGAAGGTTGTGTGTACCGAAAGATGAGGGATTGAGGAAAGAAATTCTTGAAGAAGCACACTTAACTCCATATACTGCTCATCCAGGAGGAACAAAAATGTATCGTGATCTAAGGAGTATGTTTCGGTGGAGAAATATGAAACGATGCATAGGTCTTTTTGTTAGGAAGTGTATGACTTGTCAACAAGTGAAAGCTGAACATCAAAGGCCATCTGGATTATTGGAGCCATTAACGATTCCACAATGGAAATGGGAGCATATAACTATGGATTTTGTTATGGGTTTTCCAAAATCAGCTAAGGGAAATGATGCTATGTGGGTTATAGTGGATCGGTTAACAAAGTCAGCTCATTTTCTACCTGTAAGAATGAATTTTAGTATGGATCAATACGCGCGATTGTACATCAAAGAGGTCATCCGTTTGCATGGAATCCCAACCTCAATTGTATCGGATAGAGATCCAAGATTTACCTCAAAATTTTGGAAAAGTTTGCAAGGAGCCATGGGAACCAAGTTAAACTTTAGCACAGCTTTTCATCCTCAAACTGATGGACAATCGGAGAGGACTATACAGACTCTGCAGGATATGCTGTGTGCCTATGTCCTTGATTTAGGAGGCAGTTGGGAAAGTTATGTACCGCTGGTAGAATTTGCCTATAATAATAGCTATCAAGCTATGATAAAGATGACACCTTACGAAGCTCTTTATGGTAGAAGATGTAGAGCTCCCTTTTATTGGGATGAAGAAGGTGAACAAAGAGTTTTAGGACCCAAAATAATTGAGAAAACTAGTCGAGCGGTTGATAAAATAAGAGCTAGAATCAAGACAGCCCAGGACCGACAAAAAAGTTATGCAGATAAAAGGAGAAAAAATTTGGCATTTAATGTTGGTGATAAAGTTTTCTTAAAAGTGGCACCGATGAAGGGAGTTCTTCGCTTTGGAAAGAAGGGAAAACTTCGACCAAGATTCGTAGGTCCTTTTGAAATTTTGCAGAAAGTTGGAATGCAGCCTATTGAATCGCTCTACCACCAGATTTGCCAGCAATTCATGATGTGTTCCACGTGTCAATGCTTCGACAATATGTGTCAGATCAAAGTCATGTGGTTAGTTATCAACCATTGGATATCAAACGAAACATGACTTATGAGGAAAAACTAGTAGCAATATTGGATCGCAGAATCCAACAACTGAGGACAAAGAAAATTCCATTAGTGAGAGTTCAATGGAGAAACCATAATGTCGAAGAGTCAACTTGGGAAAGAGAAGAGGAAATCAAGATCAAGTATCTAGAACTTTTCAACTAAGTTCAAGGTAATTTCAAGGACGAAATTTTTTTATGGGAGGAAGGATGTAATACTCCAAATTTTGTGCTCATTTAATTTTTAGAATAGCAATTTAACTTTTCAAAATTTAGTATGGCCAAAAAAAAAAAAAAATTTTATTTATGGTTGCCAAATTTTGCATTGGTTAATTTATTAAAAGTTTTTCCAAATAATTTGTTAACTAGGGGTTTCGGATAAATGTCCATTTTACACCTAATTACTAAAATTAAACATTGTTTCTCCAACTTGGCCGAAAATTGATGAAACATATAGGCATGAAGTGGTTTAAATTTAAGCATGAGGTGGCTAACTAATGCATGAGGTGTTTTGGATTTAAGAAAATGAAACCATGCAGCCTACACATGTTGATTTTCTTGAAGAGTCACCCAAAATTAATCATTTTTCTCACCTATAAATAGATGTGTTGCTGCCCTTTATTTCCCTTGCATGAAAAACAACTTATCACTTGTTTAAAAAAGGGCAGAAAACGTGAGGGAAGAAAAGGACCAGCCTAGCAGTTCTCAATTCATTTTCAACCAAGATTTCTTCAAGTTTTATTGTAAGATACTTTCTATGCTTAAGTGGTATAATTTCATGGTAATATTTATGCTTAAGCTATGTATGAAAAACCATAATATGAATGTGGTGGACAAGTCCACAAAGTTAGATATTCATTTATGACTTAGGACAAGTCCGAAGGGCACCGGCAAGCCGGAATGTGCAAGTATGTGCTTGATTGCATTCTTTTGTGTAGTATTAACATGATAAAATCCAAGTATGGTATCTTACTGAGTATTCTTTATACTCCGAGTGTTCTATACTAAATTCTCAGATTCATAATTGTGGAGTTGGTGGAAGTCAGTCGGCAAAATCGATGATGGATCAAGGACAAAATTATTTTACATCGAAGTTTCTGTTTTGAATGTTTTGTTTAACTGCTTTCCATATGTTTTGCTTTTGTTATTATATAAAAAACATGTATAAGACATGATGTAATATGATACTGGAAGTAAATTACGTAATTATATCTATCATGTTATGTTAAGAGACGTTTTTTTTGTTTTTACTTTCCCTTGCAAATGATAAAAAGGCAGAAACGGGACAGTTTTTGGGTCAACTTCAACACGTTATTTTTTACTCCATAAACGTCCATTTGAGACTCTGAAAATACTACTGCATTACTCATTGAGTTTTCTTAATATGGGCACAAGAATCACTCAATTTGGATATCTGTAGCCTGAGATATGAATTTTTAAACGTTGAAGGGTCAAATCTGGAATTTCTGTGCAATACCTCACCGTTTTCAGTAAAACGCCAATATTATATGATCTTGGAAATTTTTTATATTTTAACCTAGAAAACTAATTGAAAATATATTTCTAATGTCATAAATTTCATAGAAAATGGAGTTGGGATGAATTTTATAAAAATAGTCGAACTTGCTGCCCCAACTAACCGTGGCAGTGCAGAGTCCGTAAATGTAAAGTGTAATTTCTTGTCGACATGCGCTTCTGCGGGCCATTAAAATTTATGAGAGATATTTTACCAAGTTGAAAATAAGTTTCTAACATGTAATATTTCTATTTAAGAGTATTTACATGTACCAAAGGTAGAAGCTATTATGTTTAGTACGTGACACTCGAAACTTAAGTTCGAGGCGTCACAAGTTATGCCAGTTTTTTTTTGAAAACTAACAATCCAAGTGCTCCAGGTAAGCAAGTGCCTATTCTTCCACACGAACCTCGTTCCGAATTGTCGCGAGCTATCCGAAACATGGTTATGGGCCCAAAACGGACACTGCATGTGAAAGTTATGCCAATTTTTTCGAAAACTGACAATCCAAGCATCCTATGTATACAAGTGCCTATTCTTCCACATAAATCTCATTTCGAATCGTCACAAGCTTTCCGAAATGTGGTTATGGTCCGAAAGCCTACATCGTATGCGAAAATTATGCTAATTTTTTCAAAAGCTAACAATCTAAGCGCTTTGTGTACGCAAGTGCCTATTCTTCCACAAGAACCTCCTTCCGAATCATCGCGATCTTTTCAAAATGTGGTTATGGGCCCAAAAGGGACACCGTATGCGAACATTATACCAATTTTTTTCAAAACTAAAAATCCTAGCGTTCTGTGTACGCAAGTGCTTGTTCTTCCACACGAACCTCATTTTGAATCATCGCAAGCTTTTCGATATTTGGTTATGGTCCCAAAACGGACACTGTATGCGAAAGTTATGCCAATTTTTTCAAAACTAACAATCCAAGCTTTCCGTTTACGCAAGTAACTGTTCTTTTGCATGAACCTCGTTCCGAATCGTCGCAAACTTTCTAAAATGTGGTCATGGGCCCACAATGGATACCGTATGTGAAAGTTATGCTAAATTTTTCAAAAACTGACAATCCAAGCATTCCGTGTACGCAAGTGACTGTTCTTTCACACAAACCTCGTTCTGAAACATCCCGAGCTTTCCGAAATGTTGGTATAGGCCCAAAATGGACACCGTATGCGAAAGTTATGCTAATTTTTTCACAAACTGACAATCCAGGCATTCCGTGTATGCAAGTGCCTATTCTTCCACACGAACCTCACTCCAAATCATTGCGAACATTCCAAATGTGTTTATTGGCCCAAAACGGACACCGTATGCAAAAGTTATGTAGTTTTTTCAAAAACTTACAATCCAAGCGTTTCATGCACACAAGTTCTCGTTCTACCACATGAACCATGTTTCAAATCGTCGTGAGCTTTTCGAAATGTGTTTATGGGCCCAAAACAGACACCGTATACGAATGTTATGCAAGTTTTTTTAAAACTAACAATCCTAGCGTTCTGTGTACGCAAGTGCTTGTTCTTCCACGCAAACCTCATTCCAAATCATCGCGAGCTTTCCGATATTTGGTTGTGGTCCCAAAACGGACACCGTATGCGAAAGTTATGCCAATTTTTTTCAAAAACTGACAATCCAAGTGTTCCGTTTAAGCAAATGCCTGTTCTTCCGCACGAACCTCATTTCGAATCATCGCGAACTTTTTGAAATGTGGTTATGGGCCCACAATGGACACCGTATGTGAAAGTTATGCCAATTTTTTCAAAAACTGACAATCCAAGTGTTCCGTGTACTTAAGTGATTGTTCTTTCACACGAACCTCATTCTGAATCATCGCGAACTTTTCGAAATGTTGGTATAGGCCCAAAATGGACACCGTATGCGAAAGTTATGCTAATTTCTTCACAAACTGACAATCCAAGCATTCCGTGTATGCAAGTGCCCATTCTTCCACATGAACCTCGCTCTGAATCGTCGTTAACATTCCAAAATGTGTTTATTGGCCCAAAACAGACACCGTATGCGAAAGTTATGCTTTTTTTAAAAAACTAACAATCTAAGCCTTTTGTGCACGCAAGTTCCTGTTCCGCCACATGAACCACGTTTCAAATCGTCGCAACCTTTTTGAAATGTGTTTATGGGCCCAAAACGAACACCGTATGCAAAAGTTATACAAATTTTTTCAAAAACTGACACTCTAAGCATTTCGTGTATGCAAATGCCTGTTCTTCCACACGAACCTCGGTCCAAATCGTCGCGAGCTTTTCAAAATGTGGTTATGGGCCCAAAATGGACACCGTATGCGATAGTTTTGAAAGTTTTTTTTTAAAACTATCTATCTTAGTGTTCTGTGTACGCAAGTGCTTGTTCTTCCACATGAACCTCATTCCGAATCATCGCGAGTTTTTCGATATTTGGTTATGGTCCCAAAACTGACACGTATGCGAAAGTTATGCCAATTTTTTCGAAAACTAACAATCCAAGTGTTTCATTCACGCAAGTTCCTATTTTTCCGCACAAACCTTGTTCCGAATCATTGCGAACTTTCTAAAATGTAGTTATGGGCCCACAATGGACACCTATGTGAAAGTTATGCCAATTTTTTTGAAAACTGACAATCCAAGCATTTCGTGTCCGCAAGTGACTGTTCTTTCACACGAACCTTGTTCTGAATCATCGCGAGCTTTTCGAAATGTTGATATTGGCCCAAAATTACACCGTATACAAAACTTATGCAAATTTTTTCGCAAACTGACAATCCAGGCATTTCGTGTACGCAAGTGCCCGTTCTTCCACACGAACCTCACTCCGAATTGTTGCAAACATTTTGAAATGTGTTTATTGGTCCAAAATGGATACCGTATGCGAAAGTTATGCAGTTTTTTTTCGAAAAGTAACAATCAAAGTGTTTCGTGCATGCAAGTTCCTAATCTGCCACACGAACCTCGTTCCGAATCCTTGTGAGCTTTTCGAAATGTAGTTATGGGTCCAAAACGGACACCGTATGCGAAAGTTATGCCAGTTTTTTTTACTAACAATCCTAGCGTTCTGTGTACGCAAGTGTTTGTTCTTCCACACGAACCTCATTCTGAATCATCGTGAGCTTTTTGATATTTGGTTATGGTCCCAAAACGGACACGGTGTGCGAAAGTTATGCCAATTTTTTTGAAAACTGACAATCAAAGCGTTATGTGTCGCAAGTGCCTATTCTTCCACACGAACCTCGTTCTGAATCGTCGCAATCTTTTCGAAATGTGGTTATGGGCCCAAAACGGACACCATATGTGAAAGTTATGCAAGTTTTTTTTAAAACTAACAATCCTAGTGTTCTGTGTACGTAAGTGCTTGTTCTTCCACACGAACCTCATTCTGAATCATTACGAGCTTTCTAATATTTGGTTATGGTCCCAAAACGAACACCGTATGCAAAAATTATGCCAATTTTTTCAAAAATTGACAATCCAAGCATTCCGTTTACGTAAGTGCTTGTTCTTCCGCACGAACCTCGTTCCGAATCGTCGCGAACTTTTTGAACTATGGTTATGGGTCCACAATGGACACTGTATGTGAATGTTATGCCAATTTTTACGAAACCTGACAATCCAAGCATTTTGTGTATACAAGTGATTGTTCTTCCACACGAACCTCATTCTGAATTATCGTGAGCTTCTCGAAACGTTGATATTGGCCCAAAATGACACCCTATGCGAAACTTATGCTAATTTTTTCGCAAACTAACAATCCAGGCATTCTGTGTATACAAGTGCCCGTTCTTCCACACGAACCTCGCTCCGAATCATCGCGAACATTTCGAAATGTGTTTATTGGCCCAAAATGGACATTGTATGCGAAAGTTATGCCATTTTTTTCTAAAACTGAAAATCCAAGCGTTCCGTGTACGCAAGTGACTATTCTTTCACACGAACCTCATTTTGAATCATTGCGAGCTTTTCGAAATGTTGGTATAGGCCCAAAATGGACACCGTATGCAAAAGTTAGGCTAATTTTTTCGTAAACTAACAATCTGGGCGTTCTGTGTACTCAAGTGCCTGTTTTTCCACACAAACCTCGCTCTGAATCATCAGGAACATTCCAAAATGTGTTTATGGGCCTAAAACGGACACCGTATGTGAAAGTTATGCAGTATTTTTTCGAAAACTAATAATCCAAGCGTTTCATACATGAAAGTTCCTGCTCTTCCACACAAACATCGTTCTGAATCATCATGAACTTTCCGAAATGTGGTTATGGACCAAAAACGAACATCATATGCAAAAGTTATGCCAATTTTATTGGCAACTGACAATTCAAGCATTCAGTGTACGCAAGTGCCTATTATTCCACACGAACCTCATTTCGAATCATCGCAAGCTTTCCGAAAGGTGGTTATGGGTCCAAAACTGACACCATATGCGAAAGTTATGCCAATTTTTTTAAAACTAGTAATCCAAGCATTTCGTGTATGCAAGTGCCTATTCTTCCACACAAACCACATTTCTAATCGTTATGAGCTTTTCAAAATGTGGTTTTGGACCCAAAACGGACACCGTATGCGAAAGTTAGGCCAATTTTGTTGAAATCTGACAATCCGAGGATTATGTGTACACAAGTGCCTATTCTTCCACATTAATCTCATTTCGAATCATCACAAGCTTTCTGAAATATGGTTATGATCCGAAAACAGACATCGTATGTGAAAGTTATGCCAATTTTTTCAAAAATTGACAATCCAAGCATTCCGTGTACGCAAGTGCCTGTTCTTTCACACGAACCTCGGTCTGAATCATCGTGAGCTTTTCGAAATGTTGGTATAGGTCCAAAATGGACACCGTATGGGAAACTTATTCTAATTTATTCGTAAACTGACAATCCAGGCATTCTGTGTATGCAAGTGCTCGTTCTTCCACACGAACCTCACTCCGAATTGTTGCGTACATTTCGAAATGTGTTTATTGGCCCAAAACGGACACCGTATGTGAAAGTTATGCCAATTTTTTCTAAAACTAAAAATCCAAGAATTCCATAAATGCAAGTCACTGTTCTTTCACACAAACCTCATTCTGAATCATCTCGAGCTTTCCGAAATGTTGGTATAGGCCCAAAATGGACACCGTATGTGAAAGTTATGCTAATTTTTTCGTAAACTGACAATCTCGGCGTTTCATGTACACGAATGCCTGTTCTTCCACATGAACCTCACTCTGACTCGTCGTGAACATTTCAAAATGTGTTTATGGGCCCAAAACGGACACCGTATGTGAAAGTTGTGCAATTTTTTTTTGAAAACTAACAATCCAAGCGTTTCGTACACGCAAGTTCCTATTCTTTCACACGAACATTGTTCAGAATAGTCATGAGCTTTTCGAAATATGGTTATGGACCAAAAACGAACATCGTATACGAAATTTATGCCAATTTTTTTGGCAACTGACAATCCAAGCATTCAGTGTACGTAAGTGCCTATTCTTCCACACGAACCTTATTTTGAATCGTTGCAAGCTTTCCGAAAGGTGGTTATGGGCCCAAAACGAACATCGTATGCGAAAGTTATGCCAATTTTTTTAAAACTTACAATCCAAGTGTTTCGTGTAAGCAAGTGCCTGTTCTTCCACATAAACCACATTTCGAATCGTCACGAGCTTTTCAAAATGTGGTTATGGACCCAAAACGGACATTGTATGTGAAAGTTAGGTCAATTTTTTCAAAAACTGACAATCAAGGCATTCTGTACGCAAGTGCCTGTTCTTCCACACGAACATCATTCTGAATCGTCGCGAGCTTTTCGAAATGTGGTTATGGGCCCAAAACGGACACCGTATACGAAACTTACGCAATTTTTTTTTAAAACTAACAATCCTAGCATTCTGTGTAAGCAAGTGCTTATTCTTCTACATGAACCTCATTCTAAATCATTGCGAGCTTTTCGATATTTGGTTATTGTCCCAAAACAAACACCGTATGCAAAAGTTAAGCCAATTTTTTTGAAAATTGACAATCCAAGCATTCCATTTACGCAAGTGCCTATTCTTCCGCACGAACCCCATTCCGAATCGTCGAGAACTTTATGAAATGTGGTTATGGGCCCACAATGGACATCATATGTGAAAGTTATGCCAATTTTTTTGAAAACTGACAATCCAAGCATTTCGTGTACACAGTGACTGTTCTTTCACATGAACCTCATTCTAAATCATCGCGAGCTTTTCAAAATGTTGGTATTGGCCAAAAATAACATCGTATACGAAACTTATCCTAATTTTTTCGTAAACTGATAATCCAAGCATTTCGTGTACGCAAGTGCCCGTTCTTCCACATGAACCTCGCTCTGAATCGTCGTGAAAATTCTGAGATATGTTTATTGGTCCAAAACGGACACCGTATGCAAAAGTTATGCCAATTTTTTCTAAAATTGAAAATCCAATAGTTCTGTATATGCAAGTGACTGTTCTTTCACACAAACCTTGTTCTGAATCTTCTCGAGCTTTCCGAAATGTTGGTATAGGCCCAAAATGGACACCGTATGCGAAAGTTATGCTAATTTTTTCGCAAACTGACAATCTCGACATTTCGTCTACACAAGTGTCTATTCTTCCACACGAACCTCGCTCCGAATCGTCGTGAACATTTTGAAATATGTTTATCGGCCCAGAAAGGACATCGTATCTGAAAGTTAAGCAGTTTTTTTCAAAAACTAACAATCCAAGTTCCAGTTCTTCCACACGAACATCGTTCCGAATTGTCACGAGCTTTCTGAAATGTGGTTATGGACCAAAAACGAACAGCGTATGCGAAAGTTATGCAAATTTTTTTGGCAACTGACAATCCAAGCATTCAGTGTATGCAAGTGCCTATTCTTTCACATGAACCTCATTTTGAATCATTGCAAGCTTTTCGAAAGGTGGGTATGGGCCCAAAACAGTCATCGTATGCGAAAGTTATGCCAGTTTTTTTAAAACTAACAATCCAAGCATTTCATGTACGCAAGTGCCTATTCTTCCACACGAACCACGTTCTGAATCGTCACAAGCTTTTCGAAATGTGGTTATGGACCCAAAACGGACACTGTATGTGAAAGTTAGGTTAATTTTTTCGAAAACTAACAATCCAGGCATCCTGTGTACGCAAGTGCCTATTCTTCCACACGAATCTCGTTCCAACTCATCGTAAGCTTTCCGAAATGTGGTAATGGTCCGAAAACGAAAATCGTATGCGAAAGTTATATCAATTTTTTCGAAAATTGACAATCCAAGCATCCCGTGTATGCAAGTGCCTGTTCTTTCACACAAACCTCATTCTGAATCGTCTCGAGCTTTTTAAAATATGGTTATGGGCCCAACACGAACACCGTATGCAAAAGTTATGCCAATTTTTTTTTTAAAACTGAAATTCCACACATTCCGTGTATGCAAGTGCTTGTTCTTCCAAACGAACCTGGTTTCGAATCGTCATGAGCTTTCCGAAATGTTAGTATAGGCCCAAAAGAGACACCGCATGCGAAAGTTATGCCAATTTTTTTGAAAACTTACAATCGAAGCATTTCCTGCACGCAAGTGCCTTTTCTTCCACACAAACCTTGTTCTGAATCGTCACGAGCATTTCGAAATGTTGTTATGGGCCCAAACAGACGCCGTATGCAAAAGTTATGCCAATTTTTTCCAAAACTAAAAATTAAAGCATTCCGTGTATGCAAGTGCCTATTCTTCCATGCTAACCTCATTCCGAATCGTCGTGAGCTATCCAAAATGTGGTTATGGGCCCAAAACCGACACTGTATTCAAAAGTTATGCGAATTTTTTCCAAAACTGGCAATCCAAGCATTCCGTGTACGCAAGTGCCTATTCTTCCACACGAACATCATTTCAAATCGTCGTGAACTTTCGAAATGTTGTTATAAGCCTAAAACAGACACCGTATGTGATAGTTATGCCAATTTTTTTGAAATTTGACAATCCAAGCATGCCGTGTATGCAAGTGCCTGTTCTTCCACGTGATCCTCATTCCGAATCATCGTGAGCTGTCTGAAATTTGGTTATGGATCCAAAATTGACACCGTATACGAGAGTTTTGCCAATTTTTTGAAAGCTACCAATCCAAGCATTCTGTGTACACAAGTGCCTGTTCTTCCATACAAATCTCATTCCGAATTGTCGCGAACTTTTCGAAATGTGGTTATGGGCCCAAAACAGACATCGTATGCGATAGTTATGCCAATTTTTTCAAAATCTGACAATCCAAGCGTACCGTGTACGCAAGTGCCTATTCTTCCACACGATCCCCATTTCGAATCATCGCGAGCTGTTCGAAATTTGGTTATGGACCCAAAATCGACACCGCATGGGAAAGTTATTCCAATTTTTTTGAAAACTGACAATCAAGCATTCTGTGTACGCAGGTGCCTATTATTCCATACGAACCTTGTTATGAATCGTCACGAGCTTTTTGAAATGCGATTATGGGCAAAAAACAAACACCGCATGCAAAAGTCATGCCAATTTTTTCAAAAACTGACAATCCAAGCATTCCGTGTACGCAAGTGCCTATTCTTCCACACGAACCACGTTTCGAATCGTCGCGAGCTTCCCGAAATGTGGTTATGGGCCCAAAACAGACATCGCGTGCAAAAGTTATGCCAGTTTTTTCAAAAACTAACATTCCAAGCATTCCGTGTACGCAAGTGCCTATTCTTTCACGCGAACCACATTCCATATACGGTGTCCGTTTTGGGCCCATAACCACATTTTGAAATGCTCGGAACTATTTGGAACGAGGTTCGTGTGGAGGAACCGGCACTTGCGCACACGAAACGCTTGGATTGTCAATTTTTGAAAAAATTAGCACAACTTTCACATACGAGGTCCGTTTTGGGTCCATAACACATTTCGGAAAGCTCGTGATGATTCAAAACTTGGTTCGTGCAGAAGAATAGGCACTTGCTCGTGATGGTTCTGAATCGTCACGAGCTTTTCGAAATGTGGTTATGGGCAAAAAACGAACACCGAGTGCTAAAGTTACACCAATTTTTTCAAAAATTGACAATCGAAGCATTCCGTCTGCACAAGTGCCTATTCATCCACATGAACTTCGTTCCAGCTCGTCACGAGCTTTTTGAAATGTGTTCATGGGCCCAAAATAGATACCATATGCGAAAGTTATGCCAATTTTTTCGAAAACTGACAACTCAAGCGTTCTGTGTACACTAGTGCCTATTCTTCCACATGAACCTTGTTTTGAATCGTCGCGAACTTTCCGAAATGTGGTTATGGGCCCAAAACGGACACCGTATGCGATAGTTATGCCAATTTTTTCGAAATTGGACAAGTGAATCGTGAACAAAAGTGCCTGTTCTTTCCCGCGATCCTTGTTCCAAATCGTCGCGAGCTATCTGAAATGTGGTTATGGGCCTAAAATCAACACCGTATACGAAAGTTATGCCAATTTTTTCAAAAACTGACAATCCAAGCACTCCGTGTACACAAGTGCCTATTCTTCCACACAAACCTCGTTCCAAATCGTCTCGAGCTTTTTAAAATATGGTTATGGGCCCAAAATGGACACCGTATGCAAAAGTTATGCAATTTTTTTTGAAAACTGACAATCCAAGCGTTTCATGTATGCAAGTGCCTATTCCTTCAGACATACCTCGTTCTGAATCGTCGTGAGCTTTCCGAAATGTAGGTATATAGCCCTAAACCAAAATTGACACCGTATGCGAAAGTTGTGCTAATTTTTTTGAAATCAAACAATCCAAGCATTCCGTGTACGGAAGTGCCTGCTCTTCCATACGAACCTCATTCCGAATCGTCGAGAGCATTCCGAAATGTGGTTATGGGCCCAAAACGGACACTGTATGCAAAAGTTATGCATTTTTTTTTTGAAAACTGACAATCCAAGCGCTTCATGCACGCAAGCTCCTGTTCTTCCACACGAACCTCGCTCCGAATCATTGCGACCTTTCAGAAATGTGGTTATGGACCAAAAATGAACATCGTATGCGAAAGTTATGCCGATGTTTTTTTGAAAACTGACAATCCAAGCATTCAGTGTGCACAAGTGCCTATTCTTCCACATGAACCTCATTTCGAATCGTCACGAGCTTTCCGCAATGTGGTTATGTGCCCAAAATGGACACCGTATGCGAAAGTTATGTCAATTTTTTCAAAAACTGATAATCTAAGCATTCTATGTGCACAAAATGCCTATTATTCCACACGAATCTCATTCCGAATCGTCGTAAGCTTTTCGAAATGTGGTTATAGTCTAAAAACAGGCATTGTATGCGAAAGTTATGCCAATTTTTTTGAAAATAGACAATACAAGCGTTCCTTGTACACAAGTGCCTATTCTTCCACACGAACCTCGTTTTGAATCGTCGCGAGCTTTCTGAAATGTGGTTATGGGCCCAAAATGGACACCGTATACGAAAGTCATTCCAATTTTTCAAAATCTAACAATCTAAGCGTTCCGTGTATGCAAGTGCTTGTTCTTCCACACGAACCTCATTTCGGATCATCGCGAGCATTTCAAAATGTGGTTACGGGCCCAAAATGAACACTGTATGCGAAAGTTATTCCTTTTTTTCGAAAACTAACAATCCAAGCATCTCATGTACTTCCGCCTATTCTTCCACACGAAGCTCTTTTCGAATCGTCGCGAGCTGTCCGAATTGCAGTTATGGGCCCAAAACAGAAATCGTATGCGAAAGGTATGCCAATTGTTTTGAGAACTAACAATCGAAGCGTTCTGTGTATGCAAGTGCTTGTTCTTCCACACGAAGCTCGCTCCGAATCATCGCGAGCTTTCTGAAATGTGGTTATGGGCCCAAAACAGACACCGTATGCTAAAGTTATGCCAATTTATTCGAAAAATGACAATCTAAGCGTTTCGTGTATGCAAATGTCTGTTCGTCCACACAAACCTCTTTCCGAATCATCGCGAGCATTTCAAAATGTTGGTATAGGCCCAAAACGGATTCCGTATGCAAAATTTATGCTAAATTTGTTCGATATCTGACAATCCAAGCATTTCGTGTACGCATGTGCCTATTTTTCCATACGAACCTCGTTCCGAATTGTTGCGAGCTGTCCGAATTGTGGTAATGGACCAAAAACAGACACCGTATGTGAAAGTTATGCCATTTTTTCGAAAACTAACAATCCAAGCACTCTGTGTATGCATGTGCCTATTCTTCTACTAGAACCTCGTCCCGAATCATCGCAAGCTTTTCGAAATGTGGTTATGGGCCCAAAACGGACACCGTATGTGAAAGTTATGCCAATTTTTTCGAATATTAACAATCCAAGCGTTCCGTCTATGCAAGTGCCTGTTCTTCCACACGAACCTCATTCTGATTTGTCGCAAGCTTTTCGAAATGTGGTTATGGGCCAAAATGAACATTGTATGCGAAAGTTATGCCAATTTTTTCGAAAGCTAACAATCCAAGCATTCCGTGTACACAAGTGCCTATTCTTCCACACGATTTTCATTTCAAATCGCCGCGACCTTTCCAAAACGTGGTGACGGGCCCAAAACGGACACCGCATCCGAAAGTTATACCAATTTTTCTGAAAACTGACAATCCAAGCGTTTTGTATACACAAGTGACTGTTTTGCCACACGATCCTCATTACGTATTGTCACGAACTTTTTGAAATGTGGTTAAGGGACCCAAAACGGACACCGTATTTGAAAGTTATTCTAATTTTTTTGAAAACTAACAATCCAAGTGTTCCGTGTACGCAAGTGCCTATTCTTCCACATGAACCTCATTCCGAATCATCGCGAGGTTTCCGAAATGTGGTTATGGGCCCAAAACGGACACCATTTGCGAAAGTTATGCCAATTTTTTTGAAACCTGACAATACAAGTGTTCCGTGTATGCAAGTGCCTATTCTTCCACAAGAACCTCATTTCTAATCGTCACGACCTTTCCGTAATGTGGTTACGAGCCCAAAACGGACACCATATGCAAAAGTTATGCCAATTTTTTTGAAAATTAACAATCCAAGCGCTCCGTGTAAGCAAGTTCCTGTTCTTCCACATGAACCTCTTTCCGAATCGTCGCGAGCTATCAAAACGTGGTTATTGGCCCAAAACGGACACCGTATACAAAAGTTAAGCCAATTTTTTCAAAAAATGACAATCCAAGCGTTCTGTGTACACAAGTGCCTATTCTTCAACACGAATCTCGTTCCGAATCGTCTCAAGCTTTCCGAAATGTGGTTATAGTCCGAAAGAAGACATCGTATGCGAAAGTTATGCCAATTTTTTTTTTCAAAAATTGATAATCCAAGCATTCTGTGTACACAAGTGCCTATTCTTCCACACGAAGCTCATTCTGAATCGTAGCGAGCTTTCCGAAATGTGGTTATGGACCCAAAACGAACACTGCATGCGAAAGTTATGCCAGCTTTTTCAAAAATTGACAATCCAAGTGTTCCGTATACAAAGTACCTATTCTGCCACATAAACCTCGTTCCAAATCGTCGCGAGCTTTTCGAAAATTGGTTATGGGCCCAAAACGGACACTGTAAACGAAAGTTATCCTAATTTTTTCGAAAATTGACAATCCAAGCGTTCCGTGTACACAAGTACCTATTTTTCCACATGAACCTCGTTCCGAATCATAGCGAGCTGTCCGAAATGAGGTTATGGGCGAAAAACGGACACCATATGCCAAAGTTATGCCAATTTTTTTTAAAATTGACCATCCTAGCGTTCCATGTACGCAAGTGCCTGTTCTTCCACACGAACCTCGATTCGAATCGTCGCGAACTTTCCGATATGTGGTTATGATCTCAAAACGAACACCATATGCAAAAGTTATACGAATTTTTTCAAAAACTGACAATCCAAGCATTCCGTTTACGCAAGTGCCTGTTCTTCCACATGAACCTCGTTCCGAATCGTCGCGAACTTTATGAAATGTGGTTATGGGCCCAAAACGAACACCGTATATGATAGTTATGCCAATTTTTTGAAAACTAACAATCCAAACACTCCGTGTACGCAAGTGCCTGCTCTTCCACACAATCTTCGTTCCGAATCGTCTCGAGCTGTCCGAAATGTTGGTATAGGCCCAAAATGGACATCGTATGCGAAAGTTATGCTAATTTTTTTGAAAATTGATACTCCAGGCATTTCGTGCACGTAAATGCCAATTTTTCTGCATGAACCTCATTTTGAATCGTCATGAGCATTCTGAAAGTGTTTATGGGCTTGAAGTGGATACCGTATGCGAATGTTATGCTTTTTTCCGAAAACTAACAATCCAAGCGTATCGTGCACGCAAATGCCTATTCTTCCACGCGATCCTCGATCCGAATCGTCGCGAGCTTTTTGAAATTTGGTTATGGACCCAAAACCGACACTGTATGCGAAAGTTATGCCAATTTTTTTGAAAACTAACAATCCAATCACTCCGTGTACGCAAGTGCCTATTCTTCCACACGAACCTCATTCCGAATCATCACGAGCTTTTCGAAATGAGGTTATGGGCCAAAAATGAACACCGTATGCGAAAGTTCTGCCAATATTTTTGAAAACTAACAATCCAATCACTCCGTGTACGCAAGTGCCTATTCTTCCACATGAACCTCGTTCCGAATCATCACGAGCTTTTCGAAATGAGGTTATGGGCCAAAAATGAACACCGTATGCGAAAGTTCTGCCAATATTTTCGAAAACTGACAATCCACGCATTCCGTGTATGCAAGTGTTTATTCTTTCACGCAATCCTCTTTCCAAATCATCACAACCTTTTCGAAATGTGGTTATGTGCCCAAAACGGACACCATATGCGATAGATATGCCAATTTTTTTCGAAATCTGACAATCCAAGCGTTTCGTTTACTCAAGTGCCTTTCTTCCACACGAACCTCGTTTCGAATCGTCGTGAACTTTCTGAAATTTGGTTATGGTTCCAAAATGGACTCCGTCTGCGAAAGTTATGCTAATTTTTCGAAAACTAACAATCCAAGCATTTTGTATACGCAAGTGCCTATTCCTTCACACGAACCTCGTTCTGATCGTCGCGAGCTTTTCAAAATATTGGTGTAGGCCCAAAATGAACAATGTATGCTAAAGTTGTACTAATTATTTTGAAATCTAACAATCCAAGCATTCCGTGTACGCAAGTGCCTGTTCTTCCACATGAACCTCATTCTGAAAAGTCGCGAGCATTCCGAAATGTGGTTATGGGCCCAAAACGGACACCGTATGCGAAAATTATGCAGTCTTTTTCGAAAACTAACAAATGAAGCATTTCGTTCACGCAACTTCGTGTTCTTCCACAGGAACCTCGCTCCGAATCGTCGCGAGCTTTCAGAAATGTAGTTATAGACCAAAAGCGAACATTGTATGCAAAAATTATGCCAATATTTTTGAAAACTGGCAATACAAGCATTCAATGTATGCTAGTGCCTATTCTTCCACACGAACCTCATTTCGAATCGTTACGAGCTTTTCAAAATGTGGTTACGGGCCCAAAACAGACACCGCATGCAAAAGTTATACCCGTTTTTTTTTAAAACTAACAATCTAAGTGTTCCGTGTACGCAAGTGCCTGTTCTTCCACACGAACCTAATTTCGAATCTTTACAAACTTTTCAAAATGTGGTTATGGGCCCAAAACGAGCACGGTATGCAAAGTTTATGTCAATTTTTTCGAAAATTGACAATTCAAGCGTTTTGTGTACACAAGTGCCTATTCTTCCACACGAACCTAATTTCTAATCGTCGCGAGCTTTTCGAAATGTGGTTATGGGCCAAAAATGAACACCTTATGTAAAAGTTAAGCCAATTTTTTCAAAAACTGACAATACATGCATTTCGTGTACGCAAGTGCCTGTTCTTTCATGCGATCTTCTTTCTGAATCGTCGCGAACATTCTAAAATGTGGTTATGGGCCCAAAACGGACACCGTATGTGATAGTTATGCCAATTTTTTCGAAATCTAACAATCCAGGCGTTCCGTTTACGCAACTGCTTATTCTTTCACACGAACCTTGTCCTGAATCGTTGAGAGCTTTTCGAAATGTTGGTATAGGCCCAAAATGGACACTGTATGCAAAAGTTGTGCTAATTTTTTTGAAAACTAACAATCCAAGCATTCCATGTACACAAGTGCCTATTCTTCCACACGAACCTCGTTCCGAATCATCGCGAGTATTCTGAAATGTGGTTATGGGCCCAAAACAGACATTGTATGCAAAAGTTATGCAATTTTTTTCGAAAACTAACAATCTAAGCATTTCCTGTTTACAAGTTCATGTTCTTCCACAAGAACTTCATTTCGAATCGTCACGAACTTTTTGAAATGTGGTTATCGACGAAAATGGACACCGTATGCAAAAGTTATGCCAGTTTTTTCAAAACTAGCAATCCAAGTGTTCCGTGTATGAAAGTGCCTATTCTTCCACATGAACCTCGTTTCGAATCGCCGCGAGCTTTTCAAAATGTGGTTACGAGCCCAAAACGGACACAGTATACAAAAGTTATGTCAATTTTTTTGAAAACTGACAATCCAAGTGTTTTGTGTATGCTAGTGCCTATTCTTCTACACGAATCTCGTTCTGAATCGTCACAAGCTTCCTGAAATGTGGTTATAGTCCAAAATCGGACATCGTACGCAAAAGTTATGCCAATTTTTTTTGGAAACTAACAATCCAAATGTTCCTTGTACGCGAGTGCCTATTCATCCACACGAACCTCATTTTTAATCGTCATGAGCTTTCTAAAATGTGATTATGAGCTCAAAATAGACATCGTATGCAAAAGTCATGCCAATTTTTTTGAAAACTAACAATCCAAGCGTTCCGTGTATGCAAGTACTTGTTCTTCCACAAAAACCTCATTCCGAATGATCGTGAGCATTCAGAAATGTAGTTACGGGCACAAAACGGACACCGTATGCGAAAGATATGCCAGTTTTTTCGAAAACTAACAATTCAAGCATCCCGTGTATGCAAGTGCCAATTCTTCCACATGAACCTTATTTTGAGTCATAGCGAGCTTTCCGAAATGTAGTTATGGGCCCAAAACGGACATCGTATACGATAGTCATGCCAATTTTTTTGAAAACTAAAAATCCAAGCCTTCGGTGTATGCAAATGCTTGTTCTTCCACACGAACCTCATTCCGAATTGTCGTGAGCTTTTCGAAATGTGGTTATGGTCCAAGATGGGACATCGTATGCGAAAGTTATGCCAATTTTTTTGAAAACTAACAATCCAAGTGTTCCTTGTACGCAAGTGCCTATTCTTCCACATGAACCTCGTTTTGAATTGTCGCGAGCTTTCTGAAATGTGATTATGGGCCCAAAAGAGACACCGTATGCGAAAGTCATACCATTTTTTTTGAAAACTGACAATCCAAGCGTTCCGTGTATGCAAGTACTTGCTCTTCCACAAAAACCTCATTCCAAATCATCGTGAAATTCAAAATGTGGTTACGGGCACAAAACGAACACCGTGTGTGAAAGATATGCCAATTTTTTTGAAAACTAACAATCCAAGCGTCTCGTGTACGCAAGTGCCTGTTCTTCCACACGAACCTTGTTCCGAATCATAGTGAGTTTTTCGAAATGTAGTTATGGGCCCAAAACGGACACCGTATGCAATAGTCATGCCAATTTTTTCGAAAACTGAAAATCCAAGCGTTGAAAGTGCCTGTTCATCCACATGAACCTCGTTCCAAACCATCGTGGGCTTTTCAAAATGTGGTTATGGGCCCAAAATGGACACCGTATGCGAAAGTTATGCCAATTTTTTCAAAAACTGACAATCCAAGTGTTTTGTTTAAGCAAGTGCCTGCTCTTCCTCACAAACCGTGTTTCGAATCATCATGAACTTTCTCAAATGTGGTTATGGGCCAAAAAAGGACAGCGTATATGAAAGGTATGCAAATTATTTTTTGAGAACTGATAATCCAAGTGTTTCGTGAAAGCAAATGCCTGTTCTTTCACCCGAACCTCGTTCTGAATTGTCGCGAGCTTTCCGAAATGTTGGTATAGGCCCAAAATGAATACCGTATGCAAAAGTTATGTTAATTTTTTTGAAAACTGACAATCCAAGCATTCTGTGTACACAAGTGCCTGTTCTTCCACTCGAACCTCATTCCAAATCATCGCGAGCATTCCAAAATGAGGTTATGGACCCAAAATGGACACCTTATGCGAAAGTTATGCAGTTTTTTTGAAAACTTACAATCTAAGCTTTTCGTGTATGCAAGTGTCTATTCTTCCACACAAACCTCGCTTCGAATCGTCATGAGCTTTTCAAAATGTGGTTATAGACCAAAAATGAACATCCTATGCAAAAGTTATGCCAATTTTTTCGAAAACTAACAATCCATGTGTTCAGTGTATGCAAGTACCTATTCTTCCACACGAACCTCATTTCGAATCGTCACGAGCTTTCCAAAATGTGGTTACAGCCCAAAACGGACACCGTACGCAAAAGATTTGCCATTTTTTTTCGAAAACTAACAATCCAAGCATCCCATGTATACAAGTCCCGTTCTTCAACATGAACCTTGTTTCGAATCATCGCGAGCTTTCTGAAATGTAGTTATGGGACCAAAACGAACACCGTATGCGAAAGTCATGCTAATTTTTTTGAAAATTGACAATCCAAGTGTTCCATGTACGCAAGTGCCTATTTTTCCACACGAACCTCGTTTCGAATTGTCGCGAACTTTTCGAAATGTGGTTATGGGCCCAAAATGGATACTGTATGTGAAAGTTATGCCAATTTTTTTGAAAACTGTCAATCCAAGTGTTCCGTGAACGAAAGTGCTTGTTTTTTTCACATGAACCTCATTCTAAATCATCGCGAGCTTTCAAAAATGTTGGTATAGGTCCAAAATGTACACCATATGCAAAAGTTATGCTAATTTTTTCGAAAACTGACAATCCAAGCATTCTGTGCATGCAAGTGCCCGTTCTTCCACTCTAACCTCGTTTAGAGTCATCGCGAGCATTTCGAAATGTGGTTATGGGCCCAAAACCGTATGCGAAAGTTATGCAGTTTTTTCGAAAACTAATAATCCAAGTGCCTCTTGTACGCAAGTTCCTATTCTTCCACACGAACCTCGCTTCCAATCGTCGTGAGCTTTTTCGAAATGTTGTTATGGACCAAAAACGAACATCCTATGCGAAAGTTATGCCAATTTTTTGGAAAACTGACAATCCAAGCATTTAGTGTACGTAAGTCCCTATTCTTCCACTCAAACCTCGTTTCGAATCATCGCGAGCCTTCCAAAATGTGGTTATGGGCCCAAAATAGACATCGTATGCGAAAGTTATGTAGTTTTTTGAAAACTACCAATCCAAGCATTTTGTGTATGCAAGTTCCCATTCTTCCACACGAACCTCACTCCAAATCGTCGCGAGCTTTTCGAAATGTGGTTATGGACCAAAAATGAACATCCTTTGCAAAAGTTATGCCAATTTTTTTGAAAACTGACAATCTAAACGTTCAGTGTATGCAAGTGCCTATTCTTCCAGATGAACCTCATTTTGAATCGTTACGAGCTTTCTGAAATGTGATTACGGGACCAAAACAGACACTGTATGCGAAAGATATGCCAGTTTTTTAAGAAACTAATAATCCAAGTGTCTCGTGTACACAAGTGCCTATTCTTCCACATGAACCAGGTTCCGAATCATCGTGAGCTTTCCGAAATGTAGTTATGGGCCCAAAACGGACACCGTATACGAAAGTCATGCTAATTTTTTTTGAAAACTGACAATTCAAGCGTTCCGTGTATGCAAGTGCTCGTTCTTCCACACGAACGTCATTTCGAATCGTCGTGAGCTTTTCTAAATTGATTATGGGCCCAAAATGGACACCGTATGTGAAAGTTATGCCAATTTTTTCGAAAACTGATAATCCAAGAGTTATGGGTACAGAAGTGCCAATTTTTCCACATGAATCTCTTTTCGAATCGTCATAAGTTTTTTTAAATGTGGTTGTGGTCCGAAAATGGACATTGTATGCGAAAGTTATGCCAATTTTTCGAAAACTGACAATCCAAGCGTTCCGTGTTCGCAAGTGTCTATTCTTCCACGTGAACCTTATTCCGAATCGTTGCAACCTTTTCGAAATGTGGTTTTGGGAAAAAATGAACATCGTATGCTAAAATTACGCAAATTTTTTCAAAAATTGACAATCCAAGCATTCCGTGTACGCAAGTGCCTATTCTTCCACACAAACTTCACTCCAACTCGTCGCAAGCTTTTTGAAATGTGGTCATGGGCTAAAAAAAGATGCCATATGCAAAAGTTGTGCCAATTTTTTTGAAAACTGACAATCCAAGCGTTCCATGTACGCTAGTGTCTACTCTTCCACACGAACCTCGTTTCAACTTGTCGCAAACTTTCTGAAATGTGGCTATGGGCCCAAAACGGATATCGTATGCGAAAGTTGGGCCAATTTTTTCAAAAACTGACAATTCAACCATTCCATGTACTAAAGTGCCGATTCTTCCACACAAACCTCATTCTAAATGGTCGCGAGCATTTCGAAATGCGGTTATGGGCCTAAAACAGACACCGTATGCAAAAATTATGACATTTTTTTGAAAACTAGCAATCCAAGCATTTCATGTATGCAAGTGCCTATTCTTGCAGGCGAACCTCATTCCGAATCGTCGCGAGCTATGCGAAATTTGGTCATTGGCAAAAAATGAACACTGTATGCTAAAGTTACACAATTTTTTTCAAAAACTGACAATCCAAGCATTTCGTGTACGCAAGTGCCTATTCTTCCACATGAACTTCGTTCCAACTCATCGTGAGCTTTCTGAAATGTGGTCATGGGCCAAAAAAAGATACCATATCCAAAAGTTGTGCCAATTTTTTCGAAAACTGACAATCCAAGCGTTCCGTGTACATTAGTGCCTACTCTTCTGGACGAACCTCGTTTCGAATCGTTGAGAACTTTCCAAAATGTGGTTATAGGCCCAAAATGGACAACGTATACGAAAGTTATGCCAATTTTTTCGAAAACTAACAATCCAAGCATTCCGTGTACGCAAGTACCGGTTCTTCCACACGAACCTCTTTCAATCGGTGGTCAATTGGGGATAATTTGTAAGACTAAACATGTTGTTAGGAGGTGTATATAAAGCCTTCAAGATGCTGGAGACGTGACTCTTCCTTAAGGATTAAGAAAATGTGGGGTGCAGCCAAGTGTTTAGCATGAGGTGGTCTTTTCCTACTATATTTGACTTTTCTCTTGGACTATTTAACTTATATTGATTTATAAGATATATATATCTATCTATATTATATAAAAAGAGGTAGGAGATGTGCTATATATCTTAAGGATGAAGGGATTGAGTGTTAAAATGACAACTATCCCAAGCATGAGGTGCCAAGCACGACGTGTCTTCATTGCAGCCATACTTGATTTTCAACCATTATATTTGGATCCATTTATGATTATAAGATATATATTCATCCTATAATAAGTGCTTAAGGAGTAGGACAGGAGATTGCTGCCTTAAGGTTAAAGGAATTGGGTGTTAAAATGATAAATATTAAAAGCATGAGGTGCTCAAGCATGAGGTGGTCACTAGTAAAAAAAAATCTGATTTTATATCTATCTTTGCAGGTATAAATCAAGTATCCTGGGCTTATGTTAATGTGTTTACAATCCATTTCACTTGCACTAAGATCCCAAAATATTTTATAGAGCTAATTCCTCAATCGTTCATTTAATTACTTACCCGATTGACACCCCATTCTCGACCGATTTCATCAAATCACACCTCGATATTTATAATGTCATATGAGACATATATTATCGCATCATGATCATGTTCCTTTATGTATCATGTCCCAAATATGTCAATTACCTATCTAGGGTTTAAGGTGGTCTCGATCAACCGAATAGAAAGCTTGAACTTTTGTCGATACCGATTTCCGACCTTTTCGATATTCCATTTCTTATCAAGCCAATCTCCAACATTTAGTTAACCTAATTTTCTATCATAGCTCAATACTAATTCAACACCTAGGTCTAGGAGTCAAAGACTAAAATCTTAAAATATCCATAATCGAATGCACCATTTTAAGATAAAGTAATTAAGAAAACTAATGCGAGTAACATTGTGAATAGCATGAAATGCATGAATCATATTGGCCAAATATATAATAGAAAGTTTGGGGTATTACACCGTATGTGAAAGTTATGCCAATTTTTTTGAAAACTGACAATACACGCATTTCGTGTATGCAAGTGCCCGTTCTTTCACGCGATCTTCTTTTCGAATTGTCGTGAACATTCCAAAATGTGGTTATGGGCCCAAAAAGGACACCATATGCGATAGTTATGCCAATTTTTTTGAAATCTAACCATCTAAGCTTTCCGTTTATGCAAGTGCCTATTTCTTCGCATGAACCTCATTTTGAATCATCATGAGCTTTTCGAAATGTTGGTATAGGCCCAAAATAGACACTGTATGCGAAAGTTGTGTTAATTTTTTTGAAATCTGACAATCCAAGCATTCAGTGTATGCAAGTGCCTATTCTTCCACATGAACCTCGTTTTGAATAGTCGCGAGCATTTCAAAATGTGGTTATGGGCCAAAAAGGGACATCGTATGCGAAAGTTATGCAGTTTCTTTTAAAACTAACAATCCAAGCGTTTTGTGCACGCAAGTTCGTGTTCTTCCACAGGAACCTCTCTCCGAATCGTCGCGAACTTTCAGAAATGTAGTTATGGACCAAAAACGAACATCATAGGCAAAAGTTGTGACAATTTTATTGAAAACTGACAATCCAAGCATTCAGTGTACGCTAGTGCCTATTCTTCCATATGAACCTCATTTTGAATCGTTGCAAGCTTTCCGAAATGTGGTTATCGGCCCAAAACGGACACCGTATGCAAAAGTTACTCCAGTTTTTTTCTAAAGCTAACAACCCAAGCATTCCACGTACGCAAGTGCCTATTCTTCCACATGAACCTCATTTCAAATCGTCACGAGCTTTTCGAAATGTGGTTACGATCCTAAAACGAACATTGTATGCTAAAGTTATGTCAATTTTTTCGAAAATTGACATTCCAAGCGTTCTGTGTATGCAAGTGCCTGTTTTTCCACACGAACCTCATTCTGAATCATCACCAGCTTTTCATCATTTTCGAAATGTGGTTATGGGCCAAAAGCGAACACCGTATGCAAGAGTTATGCCAATTTTTTCGAAAACTAACAATACACACATTCCATGTACGCAAGTGCCTGTTCTTTCACGTGATTTTCTTTCTGAATCGTCGCGAACATTCCAAAATGTGGTTATGGGCCCAAAATGGACATCATATGCGATATTTATGCTAATATTTTTGAAATCTAACAATCGAAGCGTTCCGTTTACGAAAGTGCCTATTCCTTCACAAGAACCTCATTCTGAATCATCGCGAGCTTTCTGAAATGTTGGTATAGGCCCAAAACGGACACGGTATGTGAAAATTGTGCTAGTTCATTCAAAAACTGACTATTCATGCATTCCGTGTATACAAGTGTATGTTCTTCCACACGAACCTCATTCGAATCGTCACAACCATTCTGAAATGTGGTTATGGACTCAAAACGGATATCATATGCAAAAGTTATGCACTTATTTTTTTTTTTTGAAAGCTAACAATCTAAGCATTTCATGTACGCAAGTTCATGTTCTTTCACATGAACCTCGTTTCGAATCGTCACGAGCTTTTTGAAATGTGGTTATGGACCAAAATGGACACCGTATGCAAAAGTTATGCCAATTTTTTTAAAACTAACAATCCAAGCGTTCTATGTATGCAAGTGTCTATTCTTCCACATGACCCTCATTTCGAATCATCGCGAGCTTTTCGAAATGTGGTTACGGGCCCAAAAGGGACACAATATGCGAAAGTTATGTCAATTTTTTTAAACGTTGACAATTCAAGCGTTCTGTGTACGCAAGTGCCTATTCTTCATTTCGAATCGTCGCAAGCTTTTTGAAATGTGGTTATGGTCCAAAAACGAATATCGTATGCGACAGTTATGCCAAATTTTTTGGAAACTGACAATCCTAGCCTTCCTTGTATGCAAGATTTTCTATTCTTCCACACGAACCTCATTCTGAATCGTTGCAAGTTTTCTGAAATGTGATTATGGGCCCAAAATAGACACCGTATCCGAAAGTCATGCCAATTTTTTCGAAAACTAACAATCCAAGCGTTCTGTGTATGCAATACTTGTTCTTCCACAAAAATCTCATTCCAAATCATCGCAAGCATTTCGAAATGTGGTTACGGGCCCAAAACGGACACTTTATGCGAAAGATATGCCAATTTTTTCGACAACTAACAATCCAAGCATCTTGTGAACTCAAGTGCCTATTCTTCCACACGAACCTTGTTCCAAATTGTCGCGAGCTTTCCGAAATGCAGGTATAGGCCCAAAACGGACATCGGATGCAAAAGTTATGCTAATTTTTTCGAAAACTTACAATATAAGCATTCCGTGTATGCAACCACCTGTTCTTCCACGCGAACCTCATTCTGAATCATCGCGAGCATTCCAAAATACGGTTACAGGCCCAAAACAAACACCGTATGTGAAAGTTATGCAACTATTTTTCGAAAACTAACAATCCAAGCATTTCATGTACGCAAGTACCTATTCTTCCACACGAACCTTGTTCCGAATCGTCACAAGCTTTTCAAAATGTGGTTATGGGCCAAAAATGGACACTGTATGCGAAAGTTGTGCAAATTTTTTTGAAAACTAACAATCTAAGCATTCAGTGTACGCAAGTGCCTATTCTTCCACTCGAACCTCATTCCGAATCGTCGCGAGCATTTCGAAATGTGTTTATGGGCCCAAAATGGACATCGTATGCGAAGGTTATCTAATTTTTTTTTTTAAAAACTAACAATCCAAGCGTTTTGTGTACGTAAGTTCCTATTCTTCCACATGAACCTCATTCTGAATTGTCGTGAGCTTTTCGAAATGTGGTGATGAACCATAAACAGACATCCTACGCGAAAGTTATGCCAATTTTTTGAAAATGGACAATCTAAACATTTAGTGTACATAAGTGCCTATTCTTCCACATGAACCTCATTTCGAATCGTCGCGAGCTTTTCGAAATGTGGTTACAGGCCCAAAACGAACACCGTATGCTAAAGATATGCCAGTTTTTTTCGAAAACTAACAATCCAAGCATCCCGTGTACGCAAGTGCCTATTCTTCCATACGAACCTTCTTCCGAATCGTCACGAGCTTTCTGAAATATAGTTATGGGCCCAAAACGGACACCGTATACGATAGTCAAGCCAATATTTTCAAAAACAGACAATCCAAGCGTTCCATGTACGCAAGTGCCGTTCTTCCACACGAACCTCATTCCGAATCATCACGAACTTTTTGAAATGTAGTTATGGGCCTAAAACGAACACGGTATGCGGAAGTTATGCCAATTTTTTCGAAAACTGACAATCCAAGCATTTTGTTTACACAAGTACCTATTCTTCCGTACGAACCTCGTTCTGAATCGTCGCGAACTTTCTCAAATGTGGTTATGGGCCTAAAAAGGACACCGTATGCGAAAGTGATACAAATATTTTTGAAAACTGACAATCCAAGTGTTTCGTGTATGCAAGTGCCTGTTCTTTCACACGAACCTCGTTCTAAATCGTCGTGAGCTTTCCAAAATGTTGGTATAGGCCCAAAATGGACGCCGTATGCAAAAGTTATGCTAATTTTTCCAAAAATTGACAATCCAAGCATTCTGTGTACGTAAGTGCCTGTTCTTCCACTCGAACCTCATTCTGAATTGTCGCGAGCATTTCGAAATGAGGTTATGGGCCCAAAATGGACACCGTATGCGAAAGTAATGCAGTTTTTTCGAAAACTAACAATCTAAGCATTTCGTGTACGCAAGTTCCTATTCTTCCACAAGAACCTTGCTCTGAATTGTCGAGAGCTTTTCGAAATGTGGTAATGGACCAAAAACGAACATCCTATGCAAAAGTTACGCTAATTTTTTTGTAAACTGACAATCCAAGCGTTCAGTGTACGCAAATGCCTATTCTTCCACACGAACCTCACTTCGAATCGTCGCGAGCTTTCTAAAATGTGGTTACGAGCCCAAAACAAACACCGTATGCAAAAGATATGCCGATTTTTTTTGAAAACTAACAATCCAAGCGTCCCTTGTACACAAGTGCCCGTTCTTCCACTCGAACCTTGTTTCGAATCGCCACGAACTTTCCGAAATGTAGTTATGAGCCCAAAACAGACGCCGTACATGAAAGTCATGTTAATTTTTTTGAAAACTGACAATCCAAGTTTTTCGTGTACGCAAGTGCTTGTTCTTCCACACGAAACTCATTCTGAATCGTTGCGAACTTTTAGAAATGTGGTTATGGGCCCAAAACGGATACCGTATGTGAAAGTTATGCCAATTTTTTTGAAAACTAACAATCCAAGCATTTCGTGTATGCAAGTACCTGTTCTTTCACAAGAACCTCATTCTGAATCATCGCGAGCTTTCCAAAATGTTGGTATAGGCCCAAAATGGACACCATATGCAAAAGTTATGCTAATTTTTTCGAAAACTGACAATCCAAGCATTCCGTGTATGCAAGTGCCTGTTCTTCCACTCGAACCTCATTCCGAATCGTTGCGAGCATTCTAAAATGTGGTTAATGGCCCAAAATGGACACCGTATGCGAAAGTTATACAGTTTTTTTGAAAAGCGAACAATCCAAGCAGTTCTTGTACGCAACTTCCTATTCTTCCACAAAAACCTCACTCTGAATGAGCTTTTCGAAATGTGGTTATGGACCAAAAATGAACATCCTATGCAAAAGTTATGCCAATATTTTTGAAAACTGACAATCTAAACGTTTAGTGTATGTAAGTGCCTATTCTTTCACACGAATCTCATTTCGAACTGTCGCGAGCTTTCCGAAATATGGTTACAGGCCCAAAACGGACACCGTATGCGGGAGATATGCTAGTTTTTTTTCAAAAAACTAACAATCCAAGCATCCCGTGTACGCAAGTGCCTGTTCTTCCACACGAACCTTGTTCCGAATCGTCATGAACTTTCTGAAATATAGTTAAGGACCCAAATAGACACCGTATGCAAAAGTCACGCTAATTTTTTCGAAAACTGACAATCCAAGCATTCCGTGTACGCAAGTGCCTATTCTTCCACACGAACCTCATTCTGAATCGTCGTGAGCCTTTCGAAATGTGGTTATGGGCACAAAACGAACACGGTATGCAAAGTTATGCCAATTATCTTGAAAGCTAACAATCCAAGTGTTCCGGATACGCAAGTGCCTATTCTTCCACATGAATCCCTTTTCAAATTGTCGCAAGCTTTTCAAAATGTGGTTGTGGTCCGAAAACAGACATTATATGCGAAAGTTATGCCAATTTTTTCAAAAATTGACTATTCAATCGTTCCGTGTATGCAAGTGCCTATTCTTCAACACGAACCTCATTCTAAATCATCACGAGCTTTCTGAAATGTGGTTAGGGGCCCAAAACGGACACCGTATGCGAAAGTCATGCCAATTTTTTTGAAAATTGACAATCCAAGCATTCTACGTTTGCAAATGCCTGTTCTTTCTCACGAACATCATTTCGAATCGTCGCGAGCATTCCGTAATGCTGGTATAGGCCAAAAACAGACACCGTATGTGAAAGTTTTGCTAATTTTTACGAAAACTAATAATCTAAGCATTTCGTGTATGCAAGCGCCTGTTCTTCCACATGAACCTCGTTCCGAATCATTGTGAGCATTCCTAAATGTGGTTACGGGCCCAAAACAGACACGGTATGTGAAAGTTATGCCAGTTTTTTTTGAAAACTAACAATTTAAGCATTTTATGTAAGCAAGTGCCTATTCTTTCACACTAACCTCGTTCCGAATAGTCACGAGCTTTCCAAAATGTGGTTATGAGCCAAAAATGGACACCGTATGCGAAAGTTAGACCAATTTTTACAAAAAAATGACAATCCAAGCATTTCGTGTACTCAAATGCCTGTTCTTCCTCATGAACCTTGTTCGGAATCATCGCGAGCTTTTTGAGATGTGGTTATGGGCCTAAAACGAACACCGTATGCGATAGTTATGCCAATTTTTCTGAAAATTGACAATATACGCATTCCGTGTACGCAAGAGTCAGTTCTTCCAAACAAACCTGGTTCCAAATCATCGTAAGCTTTTCGAAATATGGTTACAGGCCCAAAACGAACACTGCATGCGAAAGTTATGCCAGTTTTTTTGAAAAATGACAATCCATGCGTTTCGTACACGCAAGTGCCTTTTCTGCCACATGAACCTCGTTTCGAATCATTGCGAGCATTTCGAAATGTGGTTACACACCCAAAATGGACACTATATGGGAAAGTTATACCAGTTTTTTACGATAACTAACAATCCAAGTGTTCCATGTATGCAAGTGTCTGTTCTTCCACACGAACCTCGTTCCGAATCGTCATGAGATCTTTCAAATGTGGTTATGGGCCCAAAACGGACACCGTATGCGAAAGTTATGCAAATTTTTTTGAAAACTGATAATCCAAGTACTCTATGTATGCAAGTGCCTGTTCTTCCACACGAATCTCGTTCCAAATCGTCGTTAGCTTTCCAAAATGTGGTTATGGTCCCAAAACGGACGTCATATGCGAAAGTTATGCCATTTTTTCTGAAAATTGACAATCCAAGCATTCTGTGTATGCAAGTGCCTATTCTTCCATAGGAAACTCGTTTCGAATCGTCGCGAACTTTCTAAAATGTAGTTATGGGCCTAAAACGGACGTCGTAAGCGAAAGTCAAGCAATTTTTTTTAAAAACTAAAAATTCAAGCGTTCCGTGTATGCAAGTGCCTATTCTTCGACACAAACCTCGTCTTGAATCGTCGCGAGCTTTCCAAAATGCCGGTATAGGCCCAAAACGGACACCATATGTGAAAGTTATGCTAAATTTTTCGAAAACTTACAATCTAAGCATTCTGTGAATGCAAGCGCCTGTTCTTCCACACGAACCTCGCTCTAAATCATTGCAAGCAATCTAAAATGCAATTACGGGCCCAAAACGAACACCGTATGCGAAAGTTATGCTAGTGTTTTTTGAAAACTAACAATCCAAGCATTTCGTGTACGCAATTGCCTATTCTTCCACATGAACCTCGTTCTAAATCATCGTGAGCTTTTCAAAATGTAGTTATGGGCCAACAATGGGACCGTATGCGAAAGTTGTGCCAATTTTTTCGAAAACTATTAATCCAAGCGTTTCGTGTACGCAAGTGCCTGTTCTTTCACATGAACCTCGTTCTGAATCGTCGTGAGCTTTTCAAAATGTTGGTATAGGTCCAAAATGGACACCGTATGCTAAAGTTATGATAAGTTTTTTGAAAATTGACAATCCAAGCATTTCGTGTGCGCAAGTGTCTGTTCTTCCACACCAACCTCGTCCCGAATCGTCGCGAGCATTCCGAAATATGGTTATGGGCCCAGAACAGACACTGTACACAAAAGTTATGGAGTTTTTTCAAAAACTAACAATCCAAGCATTTTGTGTACGCAAGTTCCTGTTCTTCCACACAATCCTTGTTCCGAATCGTCGAGAGCATTTTGAAATGTGGTTATGGGCCCAAAACGGATACCGTATGCGAAAGTTATGCCAGTTTTTTTGTAAACTAACAATCCAAGCATTCCATGTACACAAGTGCCTATTATTCCAAGTGAACCTCATTCTGAATCATCGCGAGCTTTCCGAAATGTGGTTATAGGCAAAAAATGAACACCGTATGCAAAAGTTATGCCAATTTTTTCGAAAATTGACGATCTAAGCATTCTGTGTATGCAAGTGCCTATTCTTCTACACGAACCTCGGTCCAACTCGTCGTGAGCTTTCTGAAATGTGGTCATGGGCCCAAAACAAACACCATATGCGAAAGTTATCCCAATTTTTTTCAAAACTAACAATCCAAGTGTTCTGTGTACGCAACTGCCTATTCTTCCACATGAATCTCGTTCCGAATCAACCCGAATTTTCTGAAATGTGGTTAAGGGCTCATAACGGACACTGTATGCTATAGTTATGCCAATTTTTTTGTAATCTGACAATCCTAGTGTACCGTGTACGCAAGTACATGTTCTTCCACTCGAACCACGATCCGAATCGTCGGGAGCTATCCAAAATACAGTTATCGGCCCAAAATCGACACCGTACGCAAAAGTTATGCCAGTTTTTTCAAAAATTGACAAGCCAAACATTTTGTGTATGCAAGTGCCTATTCTTCTACACAAACCTCGTTCCGAATCATCACGGGCTTACCGAAATGTGGTTATGGTCCCAATACGAACACCGTATGCAAAAGTTATGCCAATTTTTTTGAAAATTGACAATCCAAGCGTTCCATGTACGAAAGTGTCTGTTCGTCCACATGAACCTTGTTTTGAATCGTCGTAAGCTTTTCGAAATGTGGTTATGGGCCCAAAAGGACACCATATGCTGTAGTTATGCCAATTTTTTTGAAATTTGACAATCCAAGCGTTCTGCGTATATAAGTACCTGTTCTTTCACGTGAACCTCATTTCGAATCATCTCGAGCTGTTCGAAATGTGGTTATGGGCCCAAAACGGACACCGTATGCAAAATTTATGCCAATTTTTTCAAAAATTGAAAATCAAGCATTCCGTGTACGCAAGTGCCTGTTCGAATCGTCACGAGCATTATGAAGTGTCGTTATGGGTCTAAAACAGACACCGTATGTGAAAGTTACGCCAATTTTTTGAAAATTGACAATCCAATCGTTCCCTGAATGCAAGTGCCTGTTCTACCATACGAACATCATTTCGAATCATCGCGAGCTATCAAAAATGTTGTTATGGACCCAAGACGGACACCGCACGCGAAAGTTATGCCAATTTTTTCGAAAACTGAAAATCAAGCGTTTCGTGTACGTAAGTGCCTGTTCTTCCGCACAAACCCCGTTCCAAATCATCGTGAGCATTTCCAAATGTGGCTATGGGACCAAAACGGACATTGTATACGAAAGTTATGCTAGTTTTTTTGGAAAAAAACAATCAAAGCATTCTGTGTGTGTAATTGCCTATTCTTCCACTAAAAGCCTCATTCCGACTCGTCGTGAGCTTTTTGAAATGTGGTTATGGGCCAAAAACGAACACCGTATGTGAAAGTTATGCCAATTTTTTCAAAAACTAACTATCTAAGTGTTTCTGTATGCAAATGCCTATTCTTCCACATGAACTACGTTTCGAATCGTTCGAGCTTTTCGAAGTGTGATTACGGGCATAATATGGACATCGCAAGCAAAAGATATGCAATTTTTTTGAAAATTGGTAATCCAAGCATTCTGTAGACGCAAGTGCCTACTCTGCCTCACGAACATTCTCACGAACATTGTTTCAAATCGTCATGAGCTTTCCAAAATGTAGTTATGGGCTCAAAACGAACACCGTATGCAAAAGTTATGCCAATTTATTCGAAAACTAACAATCCAAGCATTCCCTATATGCAAGTGCCTGTTCTTCCACACGAACCTGTTCTAAATTTTTGCCAGCTTTCTGAAATGTGGTTATGGGCCCAAAACGGACATCGTATCGAAAGTTATGCCAATTTTTTCGAAAACTGACAATCTAAGCATTCGGTGCATGTAAGTGCTTGTTCTTCCACATGAAACTCGTTTCGAATTGTCGCGAGCTTTTAGAAATGTGGTTATGATACAGACATCGTATGTGAAAGTTATGCCAATTTTTTCGAAAACAGACAATCCAAGCCTTCTGTTTACGCAAGTGCCAGTTCTTCCACACGAACCTTCTTCCCGAATCCTCGTGAACTTTCTAAAATGTGGTTATAGGCCCAAAACGAACACCGTATGCGAAAATTATGCCAATTTTTTTGAAAACTGACAATCCAAGCATTTCGTGTACGCAAGTCCCTATTCTTTCATATAAACCTCGCTCTGAATCGTCTCGAGCTTTCCAAAATGTTGGTATAGGCCCAAAATGGACACCGTATGTGAAAGTTATGCTAATGTTTTCTAAAACTGACAATCCAAGCGTTCCATGTACGCAAGTGTCTGTGCTTCCACACGAACATCGTTTCAAATCGTTGCGAGCATTCCGAAAGGTGGTTATGGGCAAAAAATGGACACCGTATGCGAAAGTTAGGCTAATTTTTTCGAGAACTGGAAATCCAAGCATTTCGTGTATGCAAGTGCCCGTTCTTCCACACGAACCTCATTTCGAATCATCGCGAGCTATCTGAAATGTTGTTGTAAGCCTAAAACGGACATCGTATGTGAAAGTTATGCCAATTTTTTCAAAAACTGACAATCCAAGCGTTCCGTGTACGCAAGTGCAGGCTCTTCCACACGAACCTCATTTTGAATCATCGCAAGCTTTCCAAAATGTGATTATGGGCCAAAAACAGACACCGTATGCATAAGTTAGGCCAATTTTTTTAAAAGTTAACAATCCAGGCATTCCTTGTATTCAAGTGCCTGTTCTTCCACACGAACCTCATTCCAAATCATCGCGTGCTGTCCGAAATGTTTGTTATGGGCCCAAAACGGACACCATATGTGAAAGCTATGCCAGTTTTTTTGAAAACTGACAATCCAAGCGTTCCATGTATACAAGTGTATATTCTTCCACACGAACCTGGTTCCGAATCGTTGTCAGCATTCCAAAATGTGGTTATGGGCCAAAAATGGACACCATATGCGAAAGTTAGGCCAAATTTTATGAAAACTAGCATTCCAAGCATTTCATATATGCAAGTGCCTATTCTTCCACACGAACCTTGTTTTTAATTGTCGCAAGCTTCCCAAAATGTTGGTATAGGCCCAGAACGGACACCGTATACGAAAGTTATGCCAATTTTTCTGAAAACTGACAATTCAAGCTTTCCGTGTACGCAAATGTCTGTTCTACTTCACAAGCCTCATTCCTAATCGTCGCAAGCATTTCGAAATGTGGTTATGGGCCCAAAACAGACACCGTATACGAACGTTATGCCTATTTTTTTTAAAACAAACAATCAAAGAGCTCCAGGCGCGTAAGTGTCTATTCTTCCACATGAACCTCGTTCCGAATCATTGCGAGCTTTTCGAAATGTGGTTATGGGCCAAAAATGAACACCGTATGCGAAAGTTATGCTAATTTTTTTGAAAGCTGACAATTCAAGTGTTCCGTGTACGCAAGTTCCTATTCTTCCACACGAACCACATTTCGAACTATCTCGAGCTTTGCAAAATGTGATTACGGGCCCAAAACGGACACCGCATGCAAAAGTTATGCCAGTTTTTTTCGAAAATTGACAATCCAAGCATTTCGTATATGCAAGTGCCTATTCAGCCATACGAACCTCATTCCGAATCGTCGTGAGCTTTTCAAAATGTGGTTATGGGACCAAAACGGACACCTTATGCAAAAGTTATATCAATTTTTTCGAAAACTGACAATCCAAGCGTTCCGTGTACCCAAGTGCAGGATCTTCCACACAAACCTCGTTCCGAATCATCACGAGCTTTCCATAATGTGATTATGGGCCAAAAAGGGACACCGTATGCATAAATTAGGCCAATTTTTTTTAAGGTTGACAATCCAGGCATTCCTTGTATTTAAGTGCCTGTTCTTCCACATGAACCTAATTCCAAATCATCGCGAGCTATCTGAAATGTTTGTTATGGGCCTAAAATGGACACCGTATGTGAAAGCTATGCTATTTTTTTGAAAACTGACAATCCAAGCGTTTCATGTATGCAAGTGTATATTCTTCCACACGAACCTGGTTCCAAATCGTTGTAAGCATTCAAAAATGTGGTTATGAGCCAAAAAGGGGCACCGTATGCGAAAGTTAGGCCAAATTTTATGAAAACTAACATTCCAAGCATTTCGTGTACGCAAGTATCTATTCTTCCACATGAACCTTGTTTCTAATTGTCGTAAGCTTTTCGAAATGTTGGTATAGCCTAGAACAGACACCGTATGCAAAAGTTATGCCAATTTTTTCGAAAGCTGACAATCCAAGCTTTCTGTGTACGCAAATGTCTGTTAGGCCAAATTTTACGAAAACTAACATTCCAAGCATTTCGTGTACGCAAGTATCTATTCTTCCACATGAACCTTGTTTCAAATTGTCGTAAGCTTTTCGAAATGTTGGTATAGCCCAGAACGGACACCGTATGCAAAAGTTATGCCAATTTTTTCGAAAACTGACAATCCAAGCTTTCCGTGTACGCAAATGTCTGTTTTACCGCATGAACCTCATTCTGAATCATCGTGAGCATTTCGAAATGTGGTTAAGGGCCCAAAACGGATGCCGTATACAAAAGTTATACCTGTTTCTTTGAAAACAAATAATCAAAGCGTTCTGTACGCGTAAGTGTCTATTCTTCCACATGAACCTCGTTCCGAATCATCGTGAGCTTTTCAAAATGTGGTTATGGGCCAAAAATGAACACCGTATGTGAAAGTTATGCCAATTTTTTTGAAAACTAACAATCCGAGTGTTCCCTGTACGCAAATACCTATTCTTCCATACGAACCACGTTTCGAATTGTCGCGAGTTTTCCAAAATGTGATTTGGGCCCAAAACGGATACTGCATGCAAAAGTTATGCCACGTTTTTCGAAAATTGACACTCCAAGCATTTCGTATATGCAAGTCCCTATTCAGCCACACGAACCTCATTCTGAATCATCACGAGCTTTTCGAAATGTGGTTAATGGCCCAAAATGAACACCGTATGCGAAAGTTATGCCAGTTTTTTCAAAAACTGACAATCCAAGTGTTTTGTGTACGCAAGTGCAGGCTCTTCCACATGAACCTCGTTCCGAATCATCGCGAGCTTTCCATAATGTGATTATGGGCCAAAAAGGGACACCGTATGCGTAAGTTAGGCCAATTTTTTTTAAAGTTGACAATCCAGGCATTCCTTGTATTCAAGTGCCTATTCTTCCACATGAACCTCATTCCAAATCATCACGAACTGTTCGAAATGTTTGTTATGGGCCCAAAATGGACACCGTGTGTGAAAGCTATGCTAGTTTTTTTGAAAACTGACAATCTAAGCATTTCGTGTATGCAAGTGTTAATTCTTCCACATAAACCTGGTTCCGAATCGTCGTGAGCATTCCAAAATGTGGTTATCGACCAAAAACGAACACCGTATGCGAAAGTTAGGCCAAATTTTACGAAAACTAACATTCCAAGCATTTTGTGTATGCAAGTATCTGTTCTTCCACACGAACCTTGTTTCTAATTGTCACAAGCTTTCTAAAATGTTGGTATAGCCTAGAACGGACACCATATGCAAAAGTTATGTCAATTTTTTTGAAAACTAACAATCCTAGCTTTCCATGTAGGAAAATGTCTATTCTACCGTACGAACCTCGTTACGAATCATCGCGAGCATTTCGAAATGTGGTTATGGACCCAAAACGGACACTGCATGCAAAAGTTATGCCAGTTTTTTCGAAAATTGACAATCCAAGCATTTCGTATATGCAAGTGCCTATTCAGCCACATGAACCTCGTTCTGAATCGTCGTGAGCTTTCTGAAATGTGGTTATGGGCCCAAAACGGACATTGTATGCGAAAATTATGCCAATTTTTTCGAAAATTAACAATCCAAGCATTCCGTGTACGTAAGTGCCTATTTTTCCACATGAATCTCATTCCGAATCTTTGCCAGCTTTCTGAAATGTAGTTATGGGCCCAAAACGAACACTGTATGTGAAGTTATGCTAATTTTTTTGAAAACTAACAATCCAAGTATTCTGTGCATGTAAGTGCTTGTTCATCCACACAAAACTCGTTCCAAATCGTCACGATCTTTTCGAAATGTGGTTATGGTCCCAAAACAGACATCGTATGCGAAAGTAATGCTAATTTTTTTGAAAACTGACAATCCAAGTGTTCCGTGTACGCAAGTGCCTAGTCTTCCACACGAACCACGTTTTGAATCTTCGCAAGCTTTCCGAAATGTAATTACAAGCCCAAAACGGACACTGCATACGAAAGTTATGCCAGTTTTTTCGAAAATTGACAATCCAAGCATTTCGTATATGCAAGTGCCTATTCAGCCACATGAACCTCGTTCTGAATCTTCGTGAGCTTTTCGAAATGTGGTTATGGGCCCAAAACGGACACCTTATGCGAAAGTTATGCCAATTTTTTCAAAAACTGACAATCCAAGCTTTCCATGTATGCATGTGCCTGTTCTTCCACACAAATCTCGTTCCGAATCTTCGCCTACTTTCTGAAATCTGGTTATGGGCCCAAAATGGACACCGTATATGAAAGTTATGCCAATTTTTTTGAAAACTGACAGTCCAAGTGTTCCATGCACGTAAGTGCTTGTTCTTCCACACGAAACTTGTTCCGAATCGTCGCGAGCTTCCGAAAATGTGGTTATGGTCCCAAAACGAACATCCTATGTGAAAGTTATTACAATTTTTTTGAAAACTGACAATCCAAGCATTCCGTTTACACAAGTGCTTGTTCTTCCGTGCGAACCTCGTTCCGAATCATTGTGAACTTTCTAAAATGTGGTTAAGGGCCCAATACGGATACCGTATGCAAAAGTTATGCCAATTTTTTCGAAAATTGACAATCCAAGCGTTTCGTGTACGCAAGTATTTGTTCTTTCACAGGAACCTCATTCTAAATCGTTGCTAGCTTTCAGAAATGTTGGTATAGGCCCAAATAGACACTGTATGCGAAAATTATGCTAATTTTTTAAAAAACTGACAATCAAATCATTCCGTTTACGCAAGTGCCTGTTCTTCCACACGAACATCGTTCCAAATCATCGCGACCATTTCAAAATGTGGTTATGGGCCCAAAACGGACACCATATGCGAAAGTTATGCAATTTTCTTGAAAACTAACAATCCAAGCATTTCGTGTACGCAAGTTCCCATGCTTCCACATGAATCTCGTTCTGAATCGTCGCGAGCTTTCCAAAATGTGGTTATGGACCAAAAACGAACATCGTATGTAGAAGTTATAGCAATTTTTTTGAAAACTGACAATCCAAGCGTTCAGTGTACGCAAGTGCCTATTCTTCCACACGAACCTCATTTCGAATCGTCGTGAGCTTTTTGAAATGTGGTTATGGGCCCAAAACGAACACCATATGTGAAAGTTATGCCAATTTTTTTTGCAACTAACAATCCAAGCTTTCATATACGCAAGTGCCCGTTCTTCCACACGAACCCCATACTGAATCGTCATGAGCTTTTCAAAATGTGGTTATTGGACCAAAACGGATATCATATGCAAAAGTTATACCAATTTTTTCGAAAACTGACAATCCAAGCATTCTGGGTACGTAAGTGCCTATTCTTCCACATGAATCTCTTTCCGAATCATCGCAAGCTTTTAGAAATGTTGTTGTGGTCCAAAAATGGGCATTGTATGGGAAAGTTATGCCAATTTTTTCGAAAATTGACAATCCATGCATTCCGTGTACGCAAGTGCCTATTCTTCCACACGAACCTCATTTTGAATCATCGCGAGCTTTCTGAAATGTGGTTATGGGCCCAAAACGGACACCGTATGCGAAAGTCATGCTAATTTTTTCAAAAACTAACAATCCAAACGTTTCATGTATGCAAGTACCTATTCTTCCACACGAACCTCATTCCAAATCGTCGCAAGCTTTCCAAAATGCTGGTATAGGCCCAAAACAGACACCGTATGTGAAAGTTATGCTAATTTTTTAGAAAACTTACAATCTACGCATTCGGTGTATGGGTGCCTGTACTTCCACATGAACCTCGTTCCGAATCATCGCGAGCATTCCAAAATGTGGTTATAGGCCCAAAACGGACACCATATGCGAAAGTTATGCCAATTTTTTCGAAAACTAACAATCCAAGCACTTCGTGTACGCAAGTGCCTATTCTTCCACATGATCCTCCTTCCAAATCATCGCGAACTTTCCAAAATGTTGTTATGGACCAAAAATGGACACCGTATGCAAAAGTTAGACCAATTTTTTCGAAAACTGACCATCCAGGCATTCCGTGTACTCAAGCGTCTGTTCTTTCGCATGAACCTCATTCCGAATTGTCGTGAGCTTTTGTGGTTATGGGCCCAAAACAAACACCGTATGCGATAGTTAAGACAATTTTTCAAAAACTAACAATCTACGCATTTTGTGCACGTAAGTGCCTGTTCTTCCACACAGACCTCGTTTCGAATCGTCGCGAGCTTACCAAAATGTGGTTATGATCCCAATACAGACACCGTGTGCGAAAGTTATGCCATTTTTTTGAAAATTGACAATCCAAGCATTCCATGTACGAAAGTGTCTATTCTTTCAAATGAACCTCGCTCCGAATCATCGCTAGCCTTTCGAAATGTGGTTATGGGCCCAAAAGGACACCGTATGCTGTAGTTATGCTAATTTTTTTGAAATCTAACAATCCAAGCATTCTGTGTACGCAAGTGCCAGTTTTTTCACACGAACTTCATTTCGAATTGTCTCGAGCTATTTGAAATGTGGTTATGGGCCCAAAACAGACACCGTATATGAAAGTTATGCCAATTTTTTCAAAAACTAAAAATCAAGCGTTCCGTGTACGCAAGTGCCTGTTCTTCCACACAAACCTCATTCTGAATCATCGCGGGCATTCTGAAATGTGGTTATGGGTCTAAAACAGACACCATATGTGAAAGTTACACCAATTTTTTTGAAAACTGACAATCCAAGCATTCCGTGAATATAAGGGCCTGTTCTACCACACGAACCTCGTTCTGAATCGTCGCGAGCTATCCGAAATGTTCTTATGGGCCAAAAATGGACACCGCATGTGAAAGCTATGCCAGTTTTTTTTTAAATTGACAATCCAAGTAATCTGTGTACGCAAGTGCATGTTCTTCCACACGAACCTCGCTCCGAATCGTCGCGAGCTTTCCAAAATGTGGTTATGGCAAAAAATGGACACCGTATGCGAAAGCTATGCCAATTTTTTTTTAAATTGACAATCCAAGCAATCTATGTACGCAAGTGCATGTTCTTCCACATGAACCTCGCTCCAAATCATCGTGAGCTTTCCAAAATGTGGTTATGGGAAAAAAATGGACACCGTATGCGAAAGTTAGGCCAATTTTTTAAAGAACTGACAATCCAAGCATTCCGTGTATGTAAGTGCCTGTTCTTCCACATGAACCTCATACCGAATCATCGCGAACTATCCGAAATGTTGTTATAGGCCCAAAACGGACATCGTATGCGAAAGTTATGCCAGTTTTTCTGAAAACTAACAATCCAAGCATTCCGTGTATGCAAGTGTAGGCTTTTCCACATGAACCTCGTTCCGAATCGTCGTGAGCTTTCCAAAATGTGATTATGGGCCCAAAACGGACACCGTATGCATAAGTTAGGCCAATTTTTTTCAAAGTTGACAATCCATGCATTCCTTGTCCTCAAGTGCTTGTTCTTCCAAACGAATCTCATTTCAAATCATCACAAGCTGTCT
The DNA here is from genome assembly GCF_002742605.1 of Olea europaea var. sylvestris. Classification (NCBI taxonomy): domain Eukaryota; kingdom Viridiplantae; phylum Streptophyta; class Magnoliopsida; order Lamiales; family Oleaceae; genus Olea; species Olea europaea. The sequence goes on from NW_019235321.1 coordinate 1,192,619, forward strand.
GTAATGTTGTTATGGGCCCAAAATGAACATCGTATGTGAAAACTATGCCAGGTTTTTTGAAAATTGACAATCCAAGCATTCCGTGTATGCAAGTGCATATTCTTCCACATGAACCTGGCTCTGCATCGTCGTGAGCTTTCCAAAATGTGGTTATGGGCCAAAAATGGACACCATATGCGAAAGCTAGGCCAATTTTTTCAAAAACTAACATTCCAACCATTCCGTTTACGCAAGTGCCTATTCTTCCACACGAACCATGTTTCGAATTGTCGCAAGCTTTTCGAAATGTTGGTATAGGCCCAAAACGGACACCGTATACGAAACTTATGCCAATTTTTTTTAAAACTGACAATCCAAGCTTTCTGTATACGCAAGTGCCTGTTCTTCCACACAAACCTCATTCCGAATCATCGCGAGCATTTTGAAATGTGGTTATGAGCCCAAAACTGACACCGTATACGAAAGTTATGCCAGTTTTTTTGAAAACAAACAATCAAAGCATTCTGTGCACATAAGTGCCTATTCTTCCACACGAACCTCGTTCCGAATCATCGTGAGCTTTTCGAAATGTGGTTATGGGCCAAAAACAAACACCATATACGAAAGTTAAGCCAATTTTTTCAAAGACTGACAATCCAAGTGTTCCGTGTACGTAAGTGCCTATTCTTCCACATGAACCATGTTTCGAATCGTCGCGAGCTTTTCAAAATGTGATTACGGACCCAAAACGGACACCGTATGCAAAAGTTATGTAGTTTTTTTGAAAATTTACAATCCAAGCATTCCGTATATGCAAGTGCCTATTCCACCACATGAACGTCGTTCCTAATCGCCGCCAGCTTTCTGAAATGTGGTTATGGGTCCAAAACGGAGACCGTACACGAAAGTGATGCCAATTTTTTCGAAAACTAACAATCCAAGTATTCCGTGTATGCAAGTGCCTGTTCTTCCACATGAACCTCATTCTGAACCTTCGCCAGCTTTCCAAAATGTGGTTATGGGCCCAAAACAGACACCGTATGCGAAAGTTATGTCAATTTTTTCGAAAACTGACAATCCAAGCATTCTGTGCATGTAAGAGCTTGTTCTTCCACTCAAAACTCATTCCGAATTGTCGTGCGCTTTATGAAATGTGGTTATGGTCCCGAAACGGACATCGTATGTGAAAGTTATGCCAATTTTTTCGAAAACTAACAATCCAAGCGTTTCGTGTACGCAAGTGCCTGTTCTTTCACACGAACCTCGTTCTGAATCGTCGCGAAATTTTCGAAATGTTGGTATAGGCCCAAAGTGGACATCGTATGTGAAAGTCGTGCTAATTTTTTTCGAAAACTGACAATTCAACCATTTCTTGTACGTAAGTTCCTATTCGTCCACATGAATCTCGTTCCAAATCATCGCAAGCTTTTCAAAATGTGGTTATGGACAAAAAACGAACATCGTATACGAAAGTTATGCCATTTTTTTTTGAAAACTGACAATCCAGGCATTCAATGCACGCTAGTGCCTATTCTTCCACACGAACCTCACTTTGAATCATTGCAAGCTTTCAAAAATGTGGTTACGGGCCCAAAACGGACATCGCATGCAAAAGTTATGCCAGTTTTTTTTAAAAACAGACAATCCAAGTGTATTGTGTATGCAAGTGCCTATTCTACAATAGGAACATCGTTTTGAATCGTCACGAGCTTTTCGAAATGTGGTTATGGGACCAAAATGGACACTTTATGCGAAAGTTCCGCCAATTTATTCAAAATCTAACAATCCAAGTGTACAGTGTATGCAAGTGCCTGTTCTTCCACATGACCCAGGATCCGAATCGTCGCGAGCTATCCGAAATGTGGTCATCGGCACAAAATCGACACCGTATGCGAAAGTTATGCCAATTTTTTTGAAAACTGATAATCCAAGCATTCCGTATGCGCAAGTGCCAACTTTTCAACATGACCCTCATTCCGAGTCGTCGTGAACTGTCTTTGCCCAAAACGGACACCGTATACGAAAGATAAGCTAGTATTTTCAAAAACTAACAATCCAAGCATTTCATGTACACAAGTGCATGCTCTTCCACAAGAACCTCGTTCCAAGTCATTGCGATCTTTCGAAAATTTAGTTATGGGCCTAAAACAGACACCGTATGTGAAAGTTAGACCAATTTTTTCGAAAACAGACAATCCAAGCATTTTGTGTACGCAAGTGCCTGTTCTTCCACATGAACCTCGCTTTGAATATTGCAAGCTTTCCGAAATGTGGGTATGGGCCAAAAATGAACACCATATACGAAAGTTATGCCAATTCTTTCAAAAATTGACAATCCAAGTGTTTCATGTATGCAAGTACCGGTTCTTCTACATGAACCTCATTCCGAGTCGTTGCGAGCTTTCCGAAATGTTGGTATAGGCCCAAAATGTTCACCGTATGTGAAAGTTATGACAATTTTTTCGAAAACTGACAATCCAAGCATTTTTTGTACGCAAGTGCCTTTTCTTCCACACGAACCTCGTTCCGGATCATCACGAACATTTCGAAATGTGGTTATGGGTCCAAAACGGACATCATAAATGCTTGTTCTTCCACACGAACCTCGCTACGAATCATCGCGAGCTTTTCGAAATGTGGTTATAGGCCAAAAATGAACACCGTATTGGAAAGTTATGCCAATTTTTTCTTAAACTGACAATCCAAGTGTTCCGTGTATGCAAGTGCCTATTCTTCCACACGAACCTCATTTCCAATCGTCGCGGGCTTTTTGAAATGTGGTGTCGTCCCCAAAACGGACACCACATGCGAAAGTTATGCCAATTTTTTTTTTGAAAACCGACAATCCAAGCATTCTGTATACGTAAATGCCTATTCTGCCACATGAATCTCGTTCCGAATCATCGCGAGCTTTCCAAAAAGTGGATAGACCAAAAACGAACACCATATGTGAACATTATGCCAATTTTTTCAAAAACTGACAATCCAAGCGTTCTGTGTACACAAGTGCCTATTCTTCCACAAGAACTTCATTTTGAATCGTTGCGACCTTTTCGAAATGTGGTTATGGCCCAAAATGGACACCGCATGCGAAAGTTATGCCAGTTTTTTAGAAAAATGACAATCCAAGCATTTCGTATATGCAAGTGCCTGCTCCGCCACATGAACCTCATTCTAAATCATCGCGAACTTTCGAAAATATGGTTATGGGCCTAAAATGGGCACCATATATGATAATTATACCAATTTTTTCGAAATCTATAAATCAAGTGTTCTATGAACGCAAGTGTCAGTTCTTCCACACGAACCTCGTTCTGAATCGTCATGAGCTTTCCAAAACATGGTTGTGGGCCCATAACGGACTCTGTATGTGAAAGTTATGCCAGTTCTTTCGAAAACTAACAATCCAAGCATTCTGTGTATGCAAGTGCATATTCTTCCACACGAACCTCGTTCGAAATCGTCCTGAACGTTGTGCAATGTTATTATGGGCCCAAAACGAACACCATATGCGAAAGTTATGCCAGTTTTTTTGAAAACTAACAATCCTAGCATTCCATGATGTAAGTGTCTATTCTTCATCACGAACCTCCTTTCAAATTGTCGTGTGCTTTCTAAATGTGGTTATGGGACCAAAACGAACACCGTATACGAAAGTTATGCCAATTTTGTCAAAAATCGACAATCTAAGCATTCCGTGTATTCAAATGCTCGTTCTTCCATATGAACCTCTTTCTAGATCGTCGCAAAACTTTCCAAAATGTGGTTATGGTCCCAAAACGTACATCGTATGTAAAAGTTATGCCATTTTTTTCGAAAACTGATAATCCAAGCGTTCCATGTACACAAGTGCTTGTTCTTCAACATAAATCTCGTTTCGAATCTTTGGGCGCTTTCCAAAATGTGGTTATTGGCCCAGAACAGAACCTGTATGCGAAAGTTATACCCATTTTTTCGAAAATTGACAATCCAAGCCTTCCGTGTACACAAGTGCCTATTCTTCCACAAGAAACTCATTCCGAATCATCGCGAGCTTTTCAAAATGTGTTTATGGACCCAACACGGACATCGTATGCGAAAGTTATGCCAATTTTTTCAAAAATTGACAATCCAAGCGTTTTGTGTAGGCAAATGCCTATTCTTCTACACGAACCTCATTTCGAATCATCCCGAACTTTTTGAAATGTGGTTATGGGCCCAAAATGGACACCGTATGTGAAAGTTATGTCAATTTTTTCGAAAACTTACAATCCGAGCATTTCGTGTACGCAAGTGCCAGTTCTCCCACACGATCCTCGTTCCGAATCGTTGCGAGCTTTTCAAAATGTGGTTATGGGCCAAAAAATGAATACCGTATGCAAATGTTATGCCAATTTTCTTGGAAATAGACAATCCAGGCGTTTCGTGTACGCAAGTGCCTATTCTCCCACACGAACCTCATTCCGAATCATCGTAAGCTTTTCGAAATACGATTATGGGCCCAAACTGGACATCGTGTGCAAAAGTTATGCTAATTTTTTCGAAAAATTGACAATCCAAGCATTCTGTGTACGCAAGTGCTTGTTCTTCCACACGAACCTCGTTCCAAATCGACGCGAGCATCCCTAAATGTGGTTATGGCCTCGAAACGGACACTGTACACGAAAGTTATCCAAATTTTTTCAAAAACTGACAATCCAAGCGTTCCATTTACGCAAGTGCCTGTTCTTCCACACGAATCAAGTTCTGAATCGTCGTGAACTTTCTGAAATGTGGTTATGGGCCCAAAACGGACACCGTATGGGAAAGTTATGCCAATTTTTTCGAAACCTAACAATTCAATCGTTCCGTGTACGCAAGTGCTTGTTCTTTCACATGAACCTCGTTTTGAATCATCGTGAGCTCTCCGAAATGATGGTATAGACCTAAAATGGACACCATATGCGAAAGTTATGCTAATTTTTTCAAAAATTGACAATCCAAGTGTTCTGTGTACGCAAGTGCCAGTTATTTCATGCGAACCTCATTTCGAGTCTCATGAGAATTTCGAAACGTGATTATGGGCCCAAAACGGACACCATATGCGAAAGTTATGCAATTTTTTTCGAAAAGTAACAATCCAAGCATTTCGTGTATGCAAGTTCCTGTTCTTCCACACAAACTTCAATCCGAATCATCGTGAGCTTTCCGAAATGTGGTTATGGACCAAAAATGAACATCGTATGCGAAAGTTATGCAAATTTTTGGAAACTGACAATCCAAACGTTCAATGTACGCAAGTGCCTATTCTTCCACACGAACCTCATTTCGAAGAGTTGCAAGCTTTCTGAAATATGGTTACGGGCCCGAAACGAACACCGCATGAGGAAGTTATGCCAATTTTTTCAAAAACTGACAATCTAAGCATACTGTGCATGCAAGTGCCTGTTTTACAACAGGAACCACATTTTGAATCGTCTCGAGCTTTTTGAAATGTGGTTATGGGACCAAAATGGATACCGTATGCAAAAGTTATGCCAATTTACTCAAAAACTGACAAACCAAGCATTCCGTGTACGCAAGTACCTATTTTTCCACATGAACCTTGCTCCGAATCGTCATGAGCTTTTCGAAATGTGGTTATGGGCCCAAAACGGACACCGTATGCGAACGTTATACCAGTTTTTAAAAAAGTTAACAATCCAAGCATTCCATGCACACAAGTGCATGTTCTTCCACACGAACCTCATTTCGAATCGTTGCGAGCTTTCCAAAATGTGGTAATAGGCCAAAAATGAACACCGTATGCAAAAGTTATGCCAATTTTTTCACAAACTGATAATTCAATCATTCCGTGTATGCAAGTGCCTACACTTTTGCATGAACCTCATTTCGAATCGTCGCGAGCTTTTCGAAATGTTGTTATGGGACCAAAACAGACATCGCATGCGAAAGTTATGCAAGTTTTTTTGAAAATTGACAATCCACATGTTCCATGTATACAAATCTCTGTTCTACCATACGAACCTCGTTCCGAATCGTCACGAGCTTTTCAAAATGTGATTATTGGCCAAAAAAGAACACCGTATGCGAACGTTATGCCAATTTTTTCGAAAACTGACAATCCAAGCATTTCGTGTAGCAAGTGCCTATTCTTCCATATGAACCTCATTTCGAATCATTACGAGCTTTTCGAAATGTGGTTACGGGCCCAAAACGGACACGGCATGCGAAAGTTACACCAGTTTTCTCGAAAATTGAAAATCCAAGCATTCCGTATATGCAAGTGCTTGTTCTGCCACATGAACCTCGTTCTGAATCATCGCGAGCTTTTCGAAATGTGGTTATGGGCCCAAAACGGACACCGTACACAAAAGTTATGCCAATTTTTTTGAAAACTAACAATCGAAGCATTCCATGTACGCAAGTTCCTGTTCTCCCACATGAACCACATTCAGAATTGTCGCGAGCTTTCTGAAATTTGGTTATGGTCCCAAAAAAGACACTGTGTATGAAAGTTATGCCAATTTTTACGAAAACTGACAATTCAAGCTTTTCGTGTACGCAAGTGCCTGTTCTTCCACACGAACCTCGTTTCAAATCGTCGCGAACTTTCTGAAATGTAGTTATGGGCCCAAAACGAACACCGTAAGCGAAAGTTACGTCAATTTTTTCAAAACTGACATTCCAAGTGTTCCGTGTATGCAAGTGTCTATTTTTCCACATGAACCTCCTTTCGAATCGTCGCGATCTTTTCGAAAGGTTGGTATAGGCCAAAAACGGACACCGTATGTGAAAGTTATGCCAATTTTTTTGAAAACTTACAATCCAAGCGTTCCATGTATGCAAGTGTCTATTCTTCCACATGAACCTCATTCCGAATCGTCGCGAGTATTTTGAAATATGGTTATGGGCCCAAAACGAACGCCATATGTGAAAGTTATGCCAGTTTTTTCGAAAACTGACAATCTAAGCATTTCGTGTACTCAAGTACCTATTCTTTTCACAAGAATCTCGTTTCGAATCGTCGCGAGCTTTTCGAAATTTTGGTATAGGCCAAAAATGGACACCGTATGCGAAAGTTATGCCAATTTTTTTGAAAACTTACAATCCAAGCGTTCCGTGTACGCAAGTGCCTATTCTTCCACATGAACCTCGATCCGAATCGTCATGAGCATTTCGTAATGTGGTTATGGGCCCAAAAAGGACTCCGTATGTGAAATTTATGCCAGTTTTGTTGAAAACTAACAATGCAAGTGTTACGCCCCAACCCCTTGTGGACCGGAACCCTATTTACTTTACTTAACTAACCGGTGGTTTAGTCATAGAAGAATATGTTTTAGCGGAAGCTTAATTTTTACAATGATAATTTTAACAACAACCTTTCAAATACTTTGAATAAAACACTCCGTTGAGAATTGATGCTTGGAAAACACTTCTTGATAACACCAAAACTTTTAGGAAAAACTAATTTTCCTCTCTCTCCTTTCTCTTTTTTCTAGACTTGAAGACTCTCTCTTTTATGCTTTGAAACTTTTGTCTTGGTGTAAAAAATGTGTATGTGTTGGGGCCTATTTATAAGTGAAAATCTCACAACTTAAGGGCAAGTGAAGGGCCTAATACTCATTAATACGGGTGCCATTTATGTGGAAGTTATAGGTTTAAGAAAGTGCTAGAAAATCGTGTAAGAATTTGACTTTTCATATTCCGCGTACTTCGGTTGATACTATTCAGCCTTTAGTAATTCTATCATAACTTCTTCTCCCGATATCCAATTGAGGTAATTCAAGTAAGTTGGAAAGCTAACTCAAAGAGCTACAACTTTTCTTTAGATATCATTTTCTAAATCGAATGTTTTCTATGTAGTAAATGGGTCTCAAATGAGACTAAAAATCTGAAGTATACTTTAGCCATCCGACATTCATGTCTTAGTGCCACTAAGGTGTTTAAAATTATTTGGGGTTCTACATCTCTCACACCTTAATTAAGATTTCGTCCTCGAATTTACCTTCTGATTGGGCGAATAGTGTTGGATACTTATTTTTGGCTTCCTCTTCCCCTTCCCAAGTGGCCTCTTCTATTTCATGATTATTTCATTGTATTTTGACCAATTGAATTTCTTTGTTCCTTAGTTTATGCACCTTTCGATCCAATATCCTAATTGGTACCTCTTCATAGGATAAGTCCTTTTGTACTTCCACGGACTAATAGTTCACTACATGATTAGGATCATGCACATATTTCTTGATCATTGATACATGGAGCACGTTGTGCACTGTCGATAACCCAGGTGGGAGAGCTAACCAATAGGCAACATTTTCGACCCTATCAAGTATCTCGAATGGTCCGATATAGCAGGGTTGTAGCTTTCCTTTCTTGCCAAACCTAAGTATACCTTTCATCGATGCCACTTTCAGAGACACTTTTTCTCCAACTTTGAATTCTAAATCCTTCCTCCTTGTATCCACATAGCTCTTCGGCTGATCATGTGCTACCTTTATCCTTGCACGGATCTTATCGATTGCCTCAACTGCCCTTTCAATTATTTCAAGTCCCAAAACTCTCTTCTCCCCGACTTCATCCCAATGAACAGAGAACCTACATCTTCTACCATAGAGAGCTTCGTATGGTCCATCCCGATAGTTGCTTAGAAGCTGTTATTATATGCGAATTCTACTAGAGGTATGTATGACTCCCAACTACCCCCAGATCCAAAACACATGCTCTCAGCATCTCTTCCAAAGTTTGGATGGTCCTTTCAGATTGACCATCGGACTGAGGGTGATATGCTGTACTAAAGTTCAGCTTCGTTCCCATAGCTCCTTGTAGACTTTTCCAAAATTTGGACGTGAACCTTGGGTCTCTGTTAGACATAATGGACACAGGTACGTCGTGTAATCTCACAACTTAAGGGCATGTGAAGGGCCTAATACTCATTAATACAGGTGCCATTTATGTGGGAGTTATAGGTTTAAGAAGGTGCTAGAAAATCATGTAGGAATTTGACTTTTCATATTCCGCGTACTTCGGTTGATACTATACAGCCTTTAGTATTTTTATCATAACTTCTTCTCCCGATATCCGATTGAGGTAATTCAAGGTGTGTTGGAAAGCTAACTCAAAGAGCTATAACTTTTCTTTAGATATCATTTCCCAAATCAAATTATTTCTATGTTGTAAATGGGTCTCAAATGAGACTAAGAATCTGAAGTATACTTTAGCCATCCAATATTCATGTCTTAGTGCCACTAAGGTGTTTAAAATTATTTGGGGTTCTACAGCAAGCATTCCTTGTATGCAAGTGCCTGTTCTTCCACACAAACCTCATTCCAAATCATTACAAGCATTTCAAAATGCGGTTATGGGCCCAAAACGGACACAGTACGCGAAAGTTATGCCATTTTTTCAAAAGTTGACAATCCAAGCGTTCAGTATATGCTAGTTCCTGTTCTGACACACAAACCTCATTCCAAATTGTTGCGAGCTTTTCAAAATGCAGTTATGGACCAAAAGTGGACACGATATGCGAAAGTTATGCCTGTTTTTCGAAAACTTACAATCCAAGCTTTCCCGTACGCAGGTGCCTGTTCCTCGACAGGAACCTTGTTCTGAATCGTTGCAAGCTTTCCTAAATGTGGTTATGGGCCAAGAACGAACACCATATACAAAAGTTATGCCTGTTTTTTGAAAACTTACAATCCAAGCGTTCCGTGTACGTAAGTGCCTATTCTTCCACATGAACTTCGTTTCAAATCGTCGCGAGCTTTCCGAAATGTGGTTATGGGCCCAAATGGATACCGCATGCGAATGTTATGCAAGTTTTTTTGAAAACTAACAATCCAAGCATTCCATGTACGCAACTGACTATTCTTCCAAACGAACCTCGTTTCGAATCGTCACAAGCTTTCCGAAATGTGGTTATGGATCAAAAATGGACATCTTATGCGATAGTTAAGCCAATTTTTCCAAAATCTGACAATCCAAGTGTTCCATGTACGCATATGCCAATTCTTCCACAAGAACTACGTTTCGAATTGCACGAGCTTTCCAAAATGTGGTTACGGGCTTAAAATGGACACCGCATACGAAAGTTATGCAAGTTTTTTTGAAAACTGACAATTCAAGCATTCCGTGTACGCAAGTGCCTATTCTTCCACACGAACCTCGTTCAGAATATTCGCGAGCTTTCAATATGTGGTTATGGGCCAAAAAGGGAAATCGTATGCGATAGTTATGCCTCTTTTTTCAAAATCTAACAATATAAGCGATCCGTGTACACAAGTGCCTGTTCTTCCACACGAACCTCATTCCGAATCATCACGAGTTGTCCGAAATGTGGTTATGGGCCCAAAATGGACACCATATGCAAAAGTTATGCCAATTTTTTTCGAAAACTGACAATCTAAACATTTCGCGTACGCAAGTGCTTATTCTTCCACACGAACCTCGTTCTAAATCGTCGCGAGCTTTTCAAAATGTGATTATGGGCCTAAAACAAACACCCTATGCGAAAGTTATGCCAATTTTTCAAAAATTGACAATCCAAGCGTCCTGTATAGGCAAGTGCCTGTTCTTCAACACGAACCTCATTCTGAATTGTCACCAGTTTTTCGAAATGTAGTTATAGGCCCAAATTGGATACGTATGCAAAAGTTATGCAATTTTTTTTCAAAAATTGACAATCCAAGCATTTCGTATAGGCGAGTACCTGTTCTTCCACACAAACTTTGGTTCGAATTGTCACAAGTTTTCCGAAATGTGGTTATGGGCCCAAAATGGACACCGTATGCGAAAGCTATGCCAATTTTTCTGTAAACTAACAATCCAAGAATTCCTTTTACGCAAGTGCCTGTTCTTCCACACAAACCTTGTTTCGAATCGTCGCGAGCTTTCTGAAATGTGGTTACGGGCCCAAAATGGACAGCGTATACAAAAGTTATGCAATTTTTTTCAAAAACTGACAATCAAAGCGTTTTGTGTACGCAAGTGCCTATTCTTCCACACAAACCTCATTTCGAATTGTCGCGAACTTTCTGAAGTGTGGTTATGGGCCCAAAACAGACTCTGTATGTGAATGTTATGTCAATTTTTTCGAAAACAAACAATCCAAGCATTCTGTGTAGGCAAGTGCCAGTTCTCCCACACGAACCTCATTCGCGAGCATTTCGAAATGTGGTTATGGGTCCAAAACAGACACCGTACGCAAAAGTTAGGCCAATTTTTTTCAAAATTGACAAACCATTCATTCCTTGTACGCAAGTGCCTATTCTTCCACGTGAATCTCATTCTGAATAGTCACGAGCTTTTCGGAATGTGGTTATGGGCCCAAAACGAACACCGTAAGCAATAGTTACGCCAATTTTTTTGAAATCTATCAATCCAAGCATTCCGCATACGCAAGACCCTGTTCTTCCAAACAAACCTTGTTTCGAATCATCGTGAGCTGTCCAAAATGTGGTTATAGGCCTAAAACGAACACCACATGCGAAAGTTATGCCAATTTTTACGAAAACTGACAATCCAAGCATTTTGTGTACGCAAGTGCCTGTTCTTCCACACGAACCTCGTTCCGAATCGTCGCGAACTTTCCAAAATATGGTTAAGGGCTCGTAACGGACACTGTATGTGATAGTTATGCCATTTTTTTCAAAATCTGACAATCCAAGTGTACCGTGCACGCGAGTGCTTGTTCTTCCACGCGAACCACGATCCGAATCGTTGCGAACTGTCCAAAATGTGGTTATCAACCCAAAATCAACACTGTATGCGAAAGTTATGCCAATTTTTTTGAAAACCGACAGTCCAAGCATTCTGTGTACGCAAGTGCCTATTCTTGCACACAAACCTCGTTCCAAATCATCGCGAGCTTACTGAAATGTGGTTATGGTCCCAATACAGACATTGTATGCAAAAGTTATGCCATTTTTTTGAAAATTGACAATCCAAGCATTCCATGTACGAAAGTGTCTATTCTTCCACACGAACCTCGCTTCGAATCATCGCAAGCTTTCCGAAATGTGGTTATGGGCCGAAAAGGACACCGTATGTTGTAGTTATGCCAATTTTTTTTGAAATTTGACAATCCAAGCATTTTGTGTATGCAAGTGCCTATTCTTTCACACGAACCTCATTCCAAATCGTTTCGAGCTGTTCGAAATGTGGTTATGCGCCCAAATCGGACACCGTATGTGAAAGTTATACCAATTTTTTCGAAAATCGAAAATCAAGCATTCGGTGTACGCAAGTGCCTGTTCTTCCACACAAACCTCGTTCCAAATCGTCGTGAGCATTCAAAAATGTGGTTACGGGTCTAAAATAGACATCGTATGCGAAAGTTACGCCAATTTTTTCGAAAACTGACAATCCAAGCATTATGTGAATGCAAGGGCCTATTCTACCACACGAACCTCGTTTCGAATCATCGCGAGCTGTATAAAATGTTGTTATGGGCCCAAAATGGACACTGCATGCAAAAGCTATGCCAATTTTTTTTTAAATTGACAATCCAAGCATTCTGTGGACGCAAGTGCATGTTCTTCCACACGAACCTCTCTCCGAATCATCGCGAGCTTTCCAAAATGTGGTTATGGGCAAAAATGGACACCGTAAGCGAAAGTTTGGCCAATTTTTTTAAGAACTGACAATCCAAGCATTCCGTGTATGCAAGTGCCTATTTTCCATACGAACCTCATATCGAATCGTCACGAGCTAGCCAAAATATTGTTATAGGCCCAAAACGGACATCTTATGCGAAAGCTATGCCAGTTTTTTTGAAAATTGACAATCGAAGCATTTCGTGTATGCAAGTACTAGCTTTTCCACACAATCCTCATTCCGAATCATCGCGAACTTTCCAAAATGTGGTTATGGGCCCAAAACTGACACCGTATGTGAAATTTATGCCAGTTTTTTTGAAAACTAACAATGCAAGCATTCCTTGTATGCAAGTGCCTGTTCTTCCACATAAACCTCATTTCGACTCTTCACGAGCATTTCGAAATGTGGTTACAGGCCCAAAACGGACACCGTATGCGAAAGTTATGCCAATTTTTTCAAAAGCTGACAATCCAAGCGTTCCGTATATGCTGGTGCCTGTTCTGCCACACAAACCTCATTCCAAATTGTTGTGAACTTTTCGAAATGCGGTTATAGACCCAAAATGGACACGATATGCGAAAGTTATGCCAGTTTTTTCGAAAACTTACAATCCAAGCTCTTCACGTACGCAAGTGCCTATTCTTCGATAGGAACCTTGTTTTGAATCGTCGCAAGCTTTTCGAAATGTGGTTATGGGCCAAAAATGGACATCTTATGCGATAGTTATGCCAATTTTTCCAAAATCTGACAATCCAAGTGTTCCGTGTACGCACATGCCTATTCTTCCACACGAACCTCGTTTCGAATCACGTGAGCTTTCCGAAATGTGGTTACTGGCTTAAAATGGACACCGCATGCGAAAGTTATGCAAGTTTTTTTGATAACTGACAATCCAAGCGCTCCGTGTACAGAAGTGCCTATTCTTCCACACGAACCTCATTCCGAATAGTTGCGAGCTTTTCGAAATGCAGCTATGGGCCAAAAAGGGAAATTGTATGCGATAGTTATGCCTCTTTTTTCGAAATCTGACAATCCAAGCAATCTATGTACACAAGTGCCTATTCTTTCACATGAACCTCATTCTAAATCGTCGTGAGTTGTCTGAAATGTGGTTATGCACCCAAAACGGACATCGTATGCAAAAGTTATACCAATTTTTTTCGAAAACTTACAATCCAAGCGTTTCGTGTACGCCAGTGCATGTTCTTCCACACGAACCTCATTCCGAATCATCGCAAGCTTTTCAAAATGTGGTTATGGGCCCAAAATCAACACCGTATAAAATTAAGCCAATTTTTGAAAAACTGACAATCCAAGCGATCTGTGCACGTAAGTGTCTGTTCTTCAACAAGAACCTCGTTCTGAATCGTCATGAATTTTCCAAAATGTAGTTATGGGCCCAAATTGGATACGTATGCAAAAGTTATGCAACTTTTTTCAAAAATTGACAATCAAAGTGTTTCGTATAGGCAAGTACCTACTCTTCCACACGACCCTTGGTTCGAATCGTCACGAGCTTTCCAAAATGTGGTTGTGGGCCCAAAACAGACACCATATGCGAAAGCTATGCCAATTTTTATAAAAACTAACAATCCAAGCATTCTATGTATGCAAGTGCCTGGTCTTCCACACAAACTTCGTTCTGAATCGTCGCGAGCTTTTCGAAATGTGGTTACGGGCCCAAAATGGACAGCGTATGCGAAAGTTATGCAATTTTTTTCAAAAACTGACAATCCAAGCATTTCGTGTATGCAAGTGCCTATTCTTCCACACAAACCTCATTTCGAATCGTCGTGAGCTTTCTGAAATGTGGTTATGGGCTAAAAATGGACACTGTATGCAAATGTTATGCCAATTTTTTCGAAAATTGACAATCCAAGCGTTCCTGGTACACAAGTGCTAGTTCTTCCACATGAACCTCGTTCAAACTGACAAACCATTCTTTCCTTGTATGCAAGTGCCTGTTCTTCCATGCGAATCTCATTCTGAATAGTCGCAAGCTTTACAAAATGTGGTTATGGGCCCAAAATGAACACCGTAAGCTATAGTAATGCCAATTTTTTCGAAATCTATCAATCCAAGCATTACGTGCATGCAAGTGTCTGTTCTTCCACATGAACCTTGTTTTGAATCATCATGACCTGTCCGAAATGTATTTATGGCCCAAAACGGACACCGTATGTGAAAGTTATGGGCCAAAAATGAACATCGTATCCGAAAGTTATGCCAATTTTTTCTAAAACTGACAATTCAAGCGTACTGTGTATGCAAGTGCCTGTTCTACAATAGGAATCTCGTTCTGAATCGTCGTGAGCTTTTCGAAATATGGTTATGGGACCAAAATGGACACCGTGTGCGAAAGTTATACCAATTTATTCAAAAATTGACAATCCAAGCATTCCGTGTACGTAAGAACCTATTTTTCCACATGAACATCGTCCTGAATCGTCATGAGCTTTTCAAAATGCGGTTATAGGCCCAAAACGAACACCGTATGCAAAAGTTATGCCAGTTTTTTCGAAAACTAACAATCCAAGCATTCCAGGTAAGCAAGTGCATGTTCTTCCACACGAACCTCATTCTGAATCGTCGCGAGCTTTTCAAAATGTGGTTATAGACCAAAAATGAACACCGTATGCGAATGTTATGCCAATTTTTTTGCAAACCGATTATCCGAGCATTTCGTGTACACAAGTGCCTATTCTTCCACATGAACCTCATTTCGCATCGTCGCGAGCTTTTCGAAATGTTGTTACGGGCCCAAAACGAGCATCACATGGAAAGTTTGCCAATTTTTTTTGAAAATTGACAATACATGTGCTTTATAAACGCAAATGCCTGTTCTGACACATGAATCTCGTTTCGAATCATCGCGAGCTTTCCGAAATGTGGTTATGGGCCAAAAACGAACACCGTATGTGAAAGTTATGCCAATTTTTTCGAAAACTGACAATCCAAGCATTCTATGTATGCAAGTGCCTATTCTTACACACGAACCTCATTTCAAATCATCACAAGCTTTTCGAAATGTAGTTTCGAGCCCAAAATGAACACCGCATGCAAAAATTACGCCAATTTTTTTGAAAACTGACAATCCAAGCATTCCGTATATGCAAGTGCCTATTCTGCCACTCGAACCTCGTTCTGAATTGTCGCGAGCTTTTCGAAATATGGTTATGGGCCCAAAACGAACACCGTACGTGAAAGTTATGCCAATTTTTTTGAAAACTGACAATCTAAGCGTTTCATATCGGCAAGTACTGTGCTTCCATACGACCCTTGCTTCGAATCGTCATAAACTTTTCGAAATGTAGTTATGGGCCCAAAAAGGACTCCGTAGGCGAAAGTTATGCCAATTTTTTTGAAAACTAACAATCCAAGCATTTCATGTACGCAAGTGCCTGTTCTTCCACACGAACCTCATTCCGAATCGTCGCGAGTTTTTTGAAATGTGGTTATGGGCCCAAAATGGACATCGTATGTGAAAGTTATGCCAATTTTTTCGAAAATTGACAATCCAAGCATTTCGTGTACACAAGTGCCTGTTCTTCCACACGAACCTCATTCCGAATCGTCGTGAGTTTTTCGAAATCCCAAAACGGACATCGTATGCGAATGTTATGCCAATTTTTTTTTAAAACTGACAATCAAAGTGTTCCGTGTATGCATGTGCCAGCTCTTCCACACGAACCTCGTTCGTGAGCTTTTTGAAATGTGGTTATGGGCCCTAAACGGACACCGTATGCAAAAGTTATGCCTATTTTTTTGAAAACTGACAGACCATTCGTTTCTTGTAGACAAATGCCTGTTCTTCCATGCGAACCTCGTTTCGAATCGTCATGAGCTTTCCAAAATGTGGTTATGGGCACAAAACGGACATCGTAAGCTATAGTTATGCCAATTTTTTTGAAATCTGTCAATCCAAGCGTTCCATGTATGCAAGTGCCTATTCTTCCACCCGAACCTCATTTCGAATCGTCGCGAGGTTTTCGAAATATGGTTATGGGCCAAAAATGAACATCGTATGCGATAGTTATGCCAAGTGTTCTGTGTATGCAAGTGCGTGTTCTTCCAAACGAACCTCATTCTGAATCATCGCGAGCTTTCCAAAATATTGTTATGGGCCCAAAACGAACTCTGTATGCGAAAGTTATGCCAGTTTTTTCGAAAACTGACAATCCAAGTGTTCTGTGTACGTGAGTATCTGTTCTTCCGTACGAACCTAGTTCTAAATCATCCTAAGCTTTTTGAAATGTGGTTATAGGCCCAAAATGGACACCGTATACGAAAGTTATGCCATTTTTTCGAAAATTGAAAATTCAAGCTTTCCGTGTATGCAAGTATCTGTTCTTCCCCACAAACCTCGTTCCGAATTGTCGCGAGCTTTTAGAAATGTTGTTATGGTTTCAAAATGGACACCGTATGCAAAAGTTATGCCAATTTTTCCAAAAACTGACAATCCAAGCATTCCATGTACATAAGTGCCTATTCTTCCAAATAAACCTCATTTCGAATCATTGCAAGCTTTTCGAAATGTGGTTATGGGCCCAAAACGGTCATTGTAGCTATGCCAATTTTTTCAAAATCTGACAATCCAAGCTTTTTGTGTACGCAAGTGCCTATTCTTCCACACAAACCTCGTTTCGAGTCGTCACGAGCTTTACGAAATGTGGTTACGGGCTCAAAATGGAAACTGTATGCGAAAGTTATGCAAGTTTTTTTGAAAACTAACAATCCAAGCATTCCGTATAAGCAAGTGCCTATTCTGCAACACGAACCTCATTTCGAATCGTCGTGAGCTTTTTGAAATGTGGTTATGGTTCCAAAACGGACACCGTAGGTGAAAGTTATGCCAATTTTTTTGAAAATTGACAATCCAAACGTTTCGTGTATGCAAGCACCTATTCTTCCACACGAACCTCTTTTCAAATAGTCGTGAGCTTTCCGAAATGTGGTTATGGGCCAAAAAGGGAAATCGTATGCGATAGTTACGCCTCCTTTTTCGAAATCTAACAATCCAAGCGATCCATGTACGTAAGTACCTGTTCTTCCACACGAACCTCATTCTGAATCATCGTGAGCTGTCCGAAATGTGTTATGGGCCCAAAACGGACACTGTATCTGAAAGTTATGCGAGTTCTTTTCAAAAACTGACAATCCAAGTGTTTTGTGTACTTAAGTGCACGTTCTTCCCCACAAACCTCATTCTGAATCATCGCGAGCTTTTCAAAATGTGGTTATGGGCCCAAAACGGACACCGTATGCGAAAGTTATGCCAATTTTTCAAAAATTGACAATCCAAGCGTTCTGTGTACACAAGTGCCAGTTCTTCAACACGAACCTCGTTCTGAATCATCACGAGCTTTCCCAAATGTGGTTATGGGCCCAAATTGAATACGTATGCATAAGTTATGCAAGTTTTTTCAAAAATTGACAATCCAAGCGTTTCGTATCAGCAAGTACCTGTACTTCCATACGACCCTTGTTTCGAATCGTCACGAGCTTTTCGAAATGTGATTATGGGCTCAAAAAGGACTCTGTATACGAAAGTTATGCCAATTTTTTCGAAAACTAACAATCCATGTATTTCGTGCACGCAAGTGCCTATTCTTCCACCCGAACCTCATTCCGAATTGTCGCGATCTTTTCAAAATGTGGTTATGGACCCAAAATGGAAACCGTATGCGAAAGTTATGCCAATTTTTTTGAAAACTGACAATCAAAGCAATTCGCGTACGCAAGTGCCTGTTCTTCCACACGAACCTCATTCCGAATCATCGTGAGCTTTCTGAAATGTAGTTATGGGCCTAAAATGGAACCGTATGCAAATGTTATGCCAATTTTATCGAAAACTGACAATCCAAGCGTTCCGTGTAAACAAGTGCCAGTTCTTCCACACGAATCTCGTTCGCGAGCTTTTCGAAATGTGATTATGGGCCCAAAATGGACACAGTATGCGAAAGTTATGCCAATTTTTTTGAAAACTGACAAACCACTCGTTCGTTGTACTCAAGTGCCTGTCCTTCCACACGAACCTCGTTCCGAATCATTGTGAGCTGTCCGAAATGTGTTTATGGGCCCAGAACGGACACTGTATGCGATTGTTATGCGAGTTCTTTTCGAAAATTGACAATCCAAGCATTTCGTGTACACAAGTACACGTTCTTCCACATGAACCTCGTTCCGAATCATCATGAGCTTTTAAAAATGTGGTCATGGGCCCAAAACAGTCACCGTATGCGAAAGTTATGCCAATTTTTGGAAAACTGACAATCCAAGCATTTTGTGTACGCAAGTGCCTGTTCTTCAACATGAACCTCGTTCTAAATCGTCACGAGCTTTCCCAAATGTGGTTATGGGCCCAAATTGGATACATATGCAAAAGTTATGCAAGTTTTTTCAAAAATTGACAATCCAAGCGTTCTGTATCAGCAAGTACTTGTTCTTCCATACGACCCTTGTTTCGAATCGTCACGAGCTTTCCGAAATGTGGTTATGGGCCCAAAAAGGACTCTGTATGCGAAAGTAATGCCAATTTTTTCAAAAACTGACAATCCAAGCATTCCGTGTACGCAAGTGCCTGTTCTTACACACGAACCTCGTTCTGAATTATTGCAAGCTTTTCAAAATGTTGTTATGGGCCCAAAACGAACATCGTATGCGAAAGTTATGCCAATTTTTTCGAAAACTGACATTCCAAGCATTTCGTGTATGCAAGTGTCTGTTCTTCCACACGAACCTCATTCTGAATCATTGCGAGCTTTCTGAAATGTGGTTATGGGCCCAAAACGGATACCGTATACGAATGTTATGCCAATTTTTTTTAAAACTGACAATCCAAGCGTTCCTTGTACGCAAGTGCCAGTTCTTCCACCCGAACCTCATTCACGAGTTTTTCGAAATGTGGTTATGGACCCGAAATGGACACTGTATGCGAAAGTTATGCCAATTTTTTCGAAAACTAACAAATCATTCGTTCCTTGTACGCAAGTGCCTGTTCTTCCAAGCGAACCTCATTTCGAATCGTCACGAGCTTTTCAAAATGTGGTTACGGGCCCAAAATGGACACCGTAAGCTAAAGTTATGATAATTTTTTTGAAATCTATCAATCTAAGCGTTCCGTGTATGCACTCTGTTCTCCCACATGAACCTCTTTTGGAATCATCATGAGCTGTCCGAAATGTGGTTATGGACCTAAAACAGACATCGTATGCAAAAGTTATGCCAATATTTACGAAAACTGACAATCCAAGCATTCTGTGTATGCAAGTGTCTATTCTTCCATGCGAACCTCGTTCCAAATCGTCGTGAGCTTTTCGAAATGTGGTTATGGGCCAAAAAATGGACATCGTATGTGAATGTTATCCCAATTTTTTCGAAAACTGACAATCTAGGCATTTTGTGTACGCAAATGCCCGTTCTTCCACACAAACCTTGTTCCAAATTGTCGCAAGCTTTTCGAAATGTGGGTATGGGCCCAAAAAGGAAATCTTTTGTGAAAGTTATGCTGATTTTTTCGAAAATTGACAAATCAAGCATTCTGTGTATGCAAGTGCTTGTTCTTCCACATGAACCTTGTTCCAAATCCTCACGAGCTTTTCGAAATGTGGTTATGGGTCCGAAACGGACACCGTATAAAAAAGTTATGCCAATTTTTTCAAAAACTGACAATCCTAGCGTTTCGTGCACGCAAGTTCCTATTCTTTCACACGAACCTCATTCCAAATCATCGCGAGCTTTCTAAAATGTGGTTATGGACCCAAAATGGACACCGTATACGAATGTTATGCCAATTTTTTCGAAAACTGACAATCCAAGCATTCCGTGTATGCAAGTGCCAGTTCTTCCACATGAACCTCATTCACGAGCTTTTCGAAATGTGGTTATGGGCCCAAAACAGACACCGTATGCGAAAGTTACAATAATTTTTTTGAAAACTGAAAAATCGTTCATTCCTTGTATGCAAGTGCCTGTTCTTCCACGCGAACCTCATTCTGAATTGTCGTGAGCTTTTCGAAATGTGGTTATGGGCCAAAAAGGACACTGTAAGCTATAGTTATGCCAATTTTTTTGAAATCTATAAATCCAACCGTTACATGTAAGCAAGTGCCTATTCTTCCACACGAACCTCATTCCGAATCGTCGTGAGCTGTGTGAAATGTGGTTATGGGCCAAAAGCGGACATCGTATGTGAAAGTTATGCTAATGTTTTCGAAAACTGACAATCCAAGCATTCTATGTACGTAAGTGCCTGTTATTCCATGCGAACCTCGTTCCGAATCATCGCGAGAATTTTGAAATGTGGTTATGGGCCCAAAACGGACACCGTATACAAAAGTTATGCAGTTTTTTTCGAAAACTAACAATCTAAGCATTTCGTGTACACACGTTCCTGTTCTTGCACAAGATCTTCATTTTGAATCGTTGCGAGCTTTGCGAAATTTGGTTATGGACCAAAAAAGAATATCGTATACGAAAGTTATGCCAATTTTTTTAAAAACTGATAATCCAAGCGTATTGTGTAAGCAAGTGCCTGTTCTACAGCAGGAACCTCATTT
The DNA here is from genome assembly GCF_002742605.1 of Olea europaea var. sylvestris. Lineage (NCBI taxonomy): Eukaryota > Viridiplantae > Streptophyta > Magnoliopsida > Lamiales > Oleaceae > Olea > Olea europaea. Next base: position 1,213,711 of record NW_019235321.1, read on the forward strand.
CGAATCTTCACGAGCTTTTAGAAATGTGGTTACGACACCAAAACGGACACCGTACGTGAAAGTTAATCCAATTTATTTGAAAACTAACAATCCAAGCATTTCGTGTACGCATGTGCCTATTTTTCCATGCGACCCTCATTCCGAATCGCCGCGAGCTTTCCTAAATGCAGTTATAGGCCCAAAACGAACACCGTATGCGAAAGTTATGCCAATTTTTTGAAAACTAACAATCCAAACATTCCATGCAGGCAAGTGCATGTTCTTCCACACGAACCTCATTCTGAATCGTCGCGAGCTTTCCCAAATGTGGTTATAGGCCAGAAACGAACACCGTATACGAAAGCTATGCCAATTTTTTTGCAAACTGATAATCCAAGCGTTCTGTGTACGCAAGTGCCTATTCTTCCACACGAACCTCATTTCGAATCATCACAAACTTTTCGAAATGTGGTTACGGGCCCAAAACAGACATCGCATGCGAAAGTTATGCCAGTTTTTTTCAAAAATTGACAATCCATGCATTTCGTATATGCAAATGTCTGTTCTACCACATGATCCTCATTCCGAATCCTCTCGAGCTTTCCGAAATATGGTTATGAGCTAAAAACGAATATTGTATGCAAAAGTTATGCTAATTTTTTTGAAAACTGACAATCTAAGCGATCCGTGTACACAAGTGCCTATTCTTCCACACGAACCTCGTTTCAAATCATCGTGAGCTGTCTGAAATGTGGGTATGGGCCCAAAACGGACACCGTATACAAAAGTTATGCCAATTTTTATGAAAATTGACTGTCCAAGCATCCTGTGTATGCAAGTGCCTGTTCTTCCACATGAACCTCATTACGAATCGTCACGAGCTTTCTGAAATGTTGTTATGGGCCCAAAATAGACACCGTATGTGAAAGTTATGCCAATTTTTTTGAAAACTGACAATCCAAGCTTTCCATGTACGCAAGTGCCTGTTCTTCCGCATGAACCTCATTTCGAATCGTCACAAGCTTTCAAAATGTTGGTATAGGCCAAAAACAGACACCGTATGTGAAAGTTATGCCAATTTTCTTGAAAACATACAATCCCAGCGTTCCGTGTATGCAAGTGTCTATTCTTCCACATGAACTTCGTTTCGAATCGCCGTGAGCATTTCAAATTGTGGTTATGGGTCCAAAACAAACACCGTATGTGAATGTTATGCCAGTTTTTTCGAAAAACTGAAAATCCAAGCATTCCATATATGCAAGCGCCCGTTCTGCCACACGAACCTCATTCCGAATCATTGTGAACTTTTTGAAATGTGGTTATGGGTCCAAAACGGACACCGTACGTGAAAGTTATGCCAATTTTTTCGAAAACTGACAATCCAAGCGTTCCGTGTACGCAAGTTCCTATTCTTCCAACATGAACCACGTTCCGAATTGTCGCGAGCTTTCTCAAATGTGGTTATGGTCCTAAAACGGACACTGTATACAAAAGTTATGCCAATTTTTTTGAAAACTAACAATCCAAGCGTTTTGTATACGCAAGTGCCTGTTCTTCCACACGAACCTCATTCCAAATCATCGTGAGCTTTTCGAAATGAGGTTATGAACCAAAAAGGGAAATCGTATGCGTTAGTTATGCCTCTTTTTTTGAAGTCTAACAATCCAAGCGATCCATGTACGCAAGTGCCTGTTCTTCCACACGAATCTCATTCCAAATCGTCGTGAGCTGTTCGAAATGTGGTTATGGGCCCAAAACGGACAACGTATGCTAAGGTTATGCCAGATCTTTTCTAAAACAGACAATCCAAGCATTTCGTGTATGCAAGTGCATGTTCTTCCACACGAACCTCGTTCCGAATCGTTGCAAGCTTTTTGAAATGTGGTTATGGACCAAAAACGAACATCGTATGCGAAAGTTATGCCAATTTTTTAAAAAACTGACAATCCAAGCGTACTGTGTACGCAAGTGCCTGTTCTACAGCTGGAGCCTTGTTTCGAATCATCGCGAGCTTTCCAAAATATGGTTATGGGATCAAAATGGACACCGTACGCGAAAGTTATGCCAATTTATTCGAAAACTAACAATCCAAGCATTCCTTGCATGCAGGTGCCTATTTTCCACACGAACCTCGTTCTGAATCGTCATGAGCTTTCCCAAATGCGACTATGGGCCCAAAACGGACACTGTATGTGAAAGTTATGCCAGTTTTTTCTAAAACTGACAATCCAAGCGTTCCATGCACGCAAGTGCATGTTCTTCCACACGAACCTCGTTCTGAATCATCGCGAGTTTTCCAAAATGTGGTTATAGGAAACAAACATTGTATGCAAAAGTTTTGCAAATTTTTTTACAAACTGATAATCCAAGCGTTCAGAATACGTAAGTGCCTATTCTTCCACATGAACCTCGTTTCGAATCGTCACGAGCTTTTCGAAATATGTTTACGGGTCCAAAACGGACATCGCATGCCAAAGTTATGCCAGTTTTTTCAAAAATTGACAATCCATGCATTCCATATGTGCAAATGCTTCTTCCGCCACACGAACCTCATTCCGAATCGTCTCGAACTTTTCGAAATGTGTTTATGGGCCAAAAACGAACACCGTATGCGAAAGTTATGCCAATTTTTTCAAAAATTGACAATCTAAGCGATCCGTGTACACAATTGCTTATTCTTCTACACGAACCTCAATTCGAATTGTCGCGAGCTCTCCAAAATTTGGTTACGGGCCCAAAACGGACACCGCATACGAAAGTTACACCAATTTTTTTGAAAGCTCACAATCCAAGCATTTCGTGTATGCAAGTGCCTGTTCTGGCACACGAACCTCATTCCAGCACACGAACCTCATTCCAAATCATCGCGAGCTTTTCAAAATCTGGTTATGGGCAAAAACGGACAGCGTACGGGAAAGTTCTGCCAATTTTTTCAAAAACAAACAATCCAAGCATTTCGTGTACACAAGTTCCTGTTCTTCCACACGAGCCACGTTCTGAATTGACGTGAGCTTTTCGAAATGTGGTTATGGTCCCAAAACGGACACTGTATACTAAAGTTATGCCAATTTTTTCGAAAACTGACAATTCAAGCTTCCCATGTACACAAGTATCTGTTCTTCCACACGAACTTCGTTGCAAATCATCGCAAGCATTCTGAAATGTGGTTATGGACCCAAGTCAGACACCGTATGTGAAAGTATGCCAATTTTTTTGAAAATTGACAATCCAAGCGTTCCATGTACACAAGTGCCTATTCTTCCACACGAACCTTGTTTTGAATCGTTGCGAGCTCTTTGAAATGTTGGTGTAGGCAAAAAACAAACACCGTATGCGAAAGCTATTCTAATTTTTTTGAAACTTACAATCCAAGCGTTCTGTGTACGTAAGTGTCTATTCTTCCACATAAACCCTGTTCCGAATCATCGTGAGCATTTCGAAATGTGGTTATGGGCCCAAAACGGACATCGTATGTGAATGTTATGCCAGTTTTTTGGAAAACTTATAGTCCAAGCATTCTATGTATGCAAGTGCCTGTTCTTCCACATAAAACTATTTCAAATCATCACGAGCATTTCGAAATGTTGTTATGGGCCCAAAACGGACACCGTATGCGAAAGTTATGCCAGTTTTTTTCAAAAATTAACTATCCAAGCATTTCGTATATGCGAGTGCCTGTTCTTCCACACAAACTTCATTTTGAAGTGTCACGAGCTTTCTGAAATATGGTTATGACCCAAAACGAACACGGTATGCGAAAGTTATTCCAGTTTTTTCGAAAACTTACAATCCAAGCTTTCCATGAACGCAAGTGCCCATTCATCGACAGGAACCTTATTCTGAATCATCGCAAGCTTTCCTAAATGTGGTTATGGGCTAAGAACGAACACCGTATGGGAAAGTTATGCCAATTTTTTCAAAAACTGACAATCTAAGCATTCCATGTACGGAAGTGCCTATTCTTCCACATGAACCTCGTATCGAATTGTCGCGAGCTTTCTGAAATGTGGTTATGAGCCCAAAACGGACACAGCATGTGAAAATTACGCTAGTTTTTTCAAAACTGACAATCCAAGCATTCCTTATACGCAAGCACATGTTCTGCCACATGAACCTCATTCCGAATCGTCGCGACCTTTTTGAATTGTGGTTATGGGCCCAAAATGGACACCGTACGCTAACGTTATGCCATTTGTTTTGAAAACTAACAATATCCAAGCATTCCGTGTATGCAAATTCCTATTCTTCCACACGAACCACGTTCCGAATTGTCACGAGCTTTTCGAAATGTGGTTATGGTCCCAAAATGGACACTGTATACGAAAGTTATGCCAATTTTTTTGAAAACTGATAATTCAAGCTTTTCGTGTACGCAAGTGCCAGTTCTTCCACACAAACCTCGTTCACGAGCTTTTCAAAATGTGGTTATGGGCCCAAAACAGACACCGTATGTGAAAGTTACGCCAATTTTTTCAAAAACTAACAAAGCGTTCATTCCTTGTATGCAAGTGCCTATTCTTCCACACGAACCTCATTCCGAATTGTCGCGAGCTTGTCGAAATGTGGTTATGGGCCCAAAACGAACACCGTAAGCTATAGTTATGCCAATTTTTTTGAAATCTATAAATCCAAGTATTCCATGTATGCAAGTGCTTGTTCTTCGACACGAACCTCATTTTGAATATTTGTGAGCTGTCCAAAATGAGGTTATGGGCCTAAAACGAACACCGTATGTGAAAGTTATGACAATTTTTACAAAAATTTTCAATCCAAGTGTTTTGTGTATGCAAGTGCCTATTCTTCCACACGAACCTCATTCCGAATTGTCACAAGCTTTCCGAAATGTGGTTATGGGCCCAAAGCAGACATCGTATGCAAAAGTTATGCCAATTTTTTCGAAAACTGACAATCCAAGCATTCTGTGTACGCAAGTGCTTGTTCTTCCACGCGAACCTCGTTCTGAATCATCGCCAGCATTCCAAAATGTGGTTATGGTCCCAAAAGGAACACCGTATGCAAAGTTTATGCAATTTTTTTTGAAAACTAACAATCCAAGCATTCCATTTGCGCAAGTGCCGGTTCTTCCGCACGAACCTCGTTCCGAGTCATCGCGAACTTTCTCAAATGTGGTTATGGGCCCAAAACAGACACTGTATGCAAAAGTTATGCCAATTTTCTCAAAAACTAACAATCTAAGCATTCTGTGTATGCAAGTGCTTGTTCCTTCACACGAACCTCGTTATGAATCGTCACGAACTCTCCGAAATGTTGGTATAGGCCCAAAATGGACACCGTATGCGAAAGTTATGCTAATTTTTTCAAAAATTGACAATCCAAATATTCTATGTATGCAAGTGCATATTCTTCCATGCAAACCTCGTTCCGAATCGTCGCGAGAATTTTGAAATGTGGTTATGGGCCCAAAACGGACACCGTATGCGAAAGTTGTGCAGTTTTTTTAAAAACTAACAATCCAAGCATCTCGTGTACACAAGTTCCTATTCTTCCACGTGAACTTCATTCCAAATCGTCGCAAGCTTTTCAAAATGTGGTTATGCACCAAAAACGAACATCGTATGCGAAAGTTATGCCAATTTTTTTCAAAAACTAACAATCCAACCGTACTGTGTACGCAAGTGCCTTTTCTACAACAGGAACCTCTTTCCAAATCGTTGCGAGCTTCCGAAATGTGGTTATGGGTCCAAAACGGACACCGTATGCGAAAGTTATGCTAATTTTTATGAAAATTGACATTCTAAGCGTTCTGGGTATGCAAGTGTCTGTTCTTCCACATGAACCTCATTACGAATCGTCACGAGCTTTCTGAAATGTGGTTATGGGCCCAAAACGGACACAGTACGCGAAAGTTATGCCAACTTTTTGGAATACTGACAATCCAAGCGTTCCATGTATGCAAGTGCCTATTCTTCCACACGAACCTCGTTTCAAATCGTCACGAGCTTTTCGAAATGTTGGTTTAGGCTAGAAACAGACACTGTATGCGAAAGTTATGTCAATTTTTTTGAAAACTTACAATCCAAGGTTTCCGTGTATGCAAGTGTCTATTCTTCCACACGAACCTCGTTCCGAATCATCGCGAGCATTTCGAAATATGGTTATGGGCCCAAAACGGACACCGTATATGAATGTTATGCCAGTTTTTCAAAAACTTACAATCCAAGCATTCTGTGCAAGTGCCTGTACTTCCACACAAAACTCATTTCGAATCATCACGAGCATTTCGAAATGTGGTTATGGGCCCAAAATGGACACCGTATGTGAAAGTTATACCAGTTTGTTCAAAAACTGACAATCCAAGCATTCCATATATGCTAGTGCCTATTCTTCCACACAAACTTCATTCCTAAATGTCGCGAGCTTTCCGAAATGTGGTTATGGCCCAAAACGGACACGGTATGTGAAAGTTATGCATCTTTTTCGAAAACTTACAATCCAAGCTTTCCATAACGCAAGTACTCGTTCTTCGATAGGAACCTTGTTCTAAATCATCGCAAGCTTTCCTAAATGTGGTTATGGGCCAAAAACGTATGGGAAAGTTATACCAATTTTTTCAAAAACTGACAATCCAAGCCTTCCGTGTACGTAAGTGCCTATTCTTACACACGAACCTCGTATCGAATCGTCGTGAGTTTTCTAAAATGTGGTTACGAGCCCAAAACGAACACCGCATGTGAAAGTTACACCAGTGTTTTCGAAAACTGGCAATCCAAGCATTCCGTATACACAAGTGCCTATTCTGCCACACGAACCTCATTTCGAATCGTCGCGACCTTTTTGAAATATGGTTATGGGACCAAAATGAACACAGTACGTGAAAGTTTTGCCAATTTTTTCAAAGACATACAATCCAAGCATTCCGTGTACGCAAGTTCCTACTCTTCCACACGAACCACGTTTCGAATTATCACGAGCTTTCTGAAATGTGGTTATGGTCCCAAAATGGACACTATATATGAAAGTTATGCCAATTTTTTAGAAAATAAACAATTCAAGCTTTCCGTGTATGCAAGTGCCTGTTCTTCCACACGAGCCTCATTGCAAATCATCACGAGCTTTTCGAAATGTGGTTATGGTCCCAAAACGGACACTGTATACGAAAGTTATGCCAATTTTTTCAAAAATTGACAATTCAAGCTTTCCGTGTACACAAGTGCCTGTTCTTACACATGAGCCTCATTGTGAATCGTCACGAGCTTTTCGGAACGTGGTTATGGGCCCAAAACGGACACCGTATGCGAAAGTTATGCCAATTTTTTTGAAAATTGACAATCTAAGCATTCCACGCACGCAAGTGCCTATTCTTCCACACGTACCTCGTTTCGAATCGTCACAAGCTTTACGAAATTGGTTATGGGCCCAAAACAGACACTGCATGCGAAAGTTACACCATTTTTTCGAAAACTCACAATCCAAGCATTCTATATACACAAGTGCCTGTTCTGCCAAACGAACCTCATTCCGAATCGTCGCGAGCTTTTCAAAATTTGGTTATGGGTAAAAACGGACAGCGTACGCAAAAGTTATTCCAATTTTTTCAAAAACTGACAATCCAAGCATTTCGTGTACGCAAGTGTCTGTTCTACAGTAGGAGCCTCGTTCCGAATCATCGCGAGCTTTCCAAAATATGGTTATGGGATCAAAACGGTCACCGTATACGAAAGTTATGCCAATTTATTTGAAAACTCACAATCCAAGCATTCCTTGTATGCAGGTGCCTGTTTTTCCACACGAACCTCGTTCCGAATCGTCGTGAGCTTTCCTAAATGCGATTATGGGCCCAAAACGGATATCGTATGCGAAAGTTGTGTCAATTTTTTTGAAAACTGACAATCCAAACGTTCCATGTACGTAAGTGCCTGTTCTTCCACACGAGCCTCATTTTGAATCATCGCGAGCTTTTCAAAATGTTGGCATTGGGAAAAAACATACACCGTATGCGAAAGCTCTGCTAATTTTTTTAAAAACTTACAACCCAAGCGTTCCGTGTACGCGAGTGTCTATTCCTCCACATGAACCTCATTCCGAATCATCGCGAGCATTTCGAAATGTGGTTATGGGCCCAAAACGGACACCGTATGTGAATGTTATGCCAATTTTTTGGAAAGCTTACAGTCCAAGCATTCTATGTATGCAAGTGCCTATTCTTCCACATAAAACTATTTCGAATCGTCACGAGTATTTCGAAATGTGGTTATGAGCCCAAAACGGAAACCGTATGCGAAAGTTATGCTAGTTTTTTCAAAAATTGACAATCCAAGCATTCTGTATATGCTAGTGCCTGTTCTTCCACACAAACTTCATTTCTAAGTGTCACGAGCTTTCCAAAATATGGTTATGGCCCAAAACGGACATGGTATGCTAAAGTTATACCAGTTTTTTCGAAAACTTACAATCCAAGCTTTCTACGAACGCAAGTGCCCGTTTATCGACAAGAACCTTGTTCTGAATCGTCGCAAGCTTTCCTAAATTTGGTTATGGGCCAAGAACAAACACCGTATGGGAAAGTTACACCAATTTTTTCGAAAACTGACAATCCAAGCGTTCCATGTACGTAGGTACCTATTCTTCCACACGAACCTCGTATCGAATCGTCGCGAGCTTCCTGAAATGTGGTTACGAGCCCAAAACAGACACCGCATGTAAAAGTTAGGCCAGTTTTTTCAAAAACTGACAATCCAAGCATTTCGTATACGCAAGCGCATGTTCTGCCACACAAACCTCATTTCGAATCGTCGCGCGCTTTTTGAAATGTGGTTATGGGCCCAAAACAGACACCATAGGCGAAAGTTATGCCAACTTTTTCAAAAAATGACAATACAAGCGTTCCGTGTACGCAATTTCCTATTCTTCCACATGAACCACATTTTGAATTGTCGCGAGCTTTCCGAAATGTGGTTATGGTCCCAAAATGGACACTGTATACGAAAGTTATGCCAATTTTTTTGAAAACTGAAAATTCAAGCTTTTCATGTACGCAAGTGCCAGTTCTTCCACATGAACGTCGTTTACGAACTTTTCAAAATGTGATTATGGGCCAAAAGTAGACACCGTATGTGAAAGTTACGCCAATTTTTTTGAAAACTAACAAACCGTTCGTTCCTTGTATGCAAGTGCCTATTCTTCCACGCGAACCTCGTTTCGAATCGTCGCGAGCTTTTCGAAATGTGGTTATGGGCCCAAAATGAATATCGTAAGCTATAGTTATGCCAATGTTTTTGAAATCTATAAATCCAAGCGTTCCAAGTATGCAAGTGCATGTTCTTCCACACAAACCTCATTTCGAATCATCGTGAGCTATCCGAAATGTGGTTATGGGCTCAAAACGGACACCGTATGCGAAAGTTATGCCAATTTTTTATGGAAATTTTCAATCCAAGTGTTTTGTGTACGCAAGTGCCTATTCTTCCACACAAACCTCATTCCAAATTGTCGCAAGCTTTCCGAAATGTGGTTATGAGCCTAAAACGAACATCGTATGCAAAAGTTATGCCAATTTTTTCGAAAACTGACAATCCAAGCATTCTGTGTACGCAAGTGCTTGTTCTTCCACACGAACCTCATTCCGAATCATCGCGAGCATTCCAAAATGTGGTTATGGTCCCAAAAGGGACACCGTATGCAAAAGTTATGCAATTTTTTTCGAAAACTAACAATCCAAGCGTTCCGTTTATGAAAGTGCCGGTTCTTCCGCACAAATCTCATTCTGAATCATCGCGAACTTTCGAAAATGTGGTTATGGGCCCAAAACAGACACTGTATGCGAAAGTTATGCCAATTTTCTCAAAAACTGACAATCTAAGCATTCTGTGTACGCAAGTGCTTGTTCTTTCACACGAACCTCGTTATGAATCATCGCGAGCTCTCCGAAATGTTGGTATAGGCCCAAAATGGACACCGTATGCGAAAGTTGAGCTAATTTTTTCAAAAACTGACAATCCAAACATTCTATGTACACAAGTGCATGTTTTTCCATGCGAACCTCACTCCAAATCGTCGCGAGAATTTCGAAATGTGGTTATGGGCCCAAAACGGACACCATATGCGAAAGTTATACAGTTTTTTTTAAAACTAACAATCCAAGCATTTCATGTACACAAGTTCCTATTCTTCCACATGAACTTCGTTCAGAATCGTGGGAAGCTTTTCGAAATGTGGTTATGCACCAAAAATGAACATCGTATGCAAAAGTTATGCCAATTTTTTCAAAAATTGACAATCCAACCGTACTGTGTACGCAAGTGTCTTTTCTACAATAGGAACCTCGTTCCAAATCATCGCGAGCTTTTCAAAATGTGATTATGGGCCCAAAACGAACACCGTATGTGAAAGTTATGCCAATTTTTACGAAAATTGACATTCCAGGCATTCTGGGTAGGCAAGTGTCTGTTCTTCCACACGAACCTCATTATGAATCGTCACGAGCTTTCTAAAATGTGGTTATGGGCCCAAAATGGACATCGTATGCGAAAGTTATGCCAATTTTTTGGAAAACTGACAATCCAAGCGTTCCTTGTACGTAAGTGCCTGTTCTTCCACACGAACCTCGTTTCAAATCGTCACGAGCTTTTCGAAATGTTGGTTTAGGCTAAAACCAGACACCGTATGCAAAAGTTATGTCAATTTTTTTGAAAACTTACAATCCAAGGTTTCCGTGTATGCAAGTGTCTATTCTTCTGCACGAACCTTGTTCTGAATCGTCGCGAGCATTTCGAAATATGGTTATGGGCCCAAAACGAACATCGTATGTGAATGTTATGCCAGTTTTTTTTGAAAACTGACAGTCCAAGCATTCTGTGTATGCAAGTGCCTGTTCTTCCACACAAAACTCATTCCGAGTCATCACGAGCATTTCGAAATGTGGTATGGGCCAAAAACAGACACCGTATGCGAAATTTATGGCAATTTTTTCAAAAACTGACAATCCAAGCATTCCATATACGCTAGTGCATGTTCTTCCACACAAACTTCATTCTGAAGTGTCACGAGCTTTCCAAAATGTGGTTATGGCCCAAAACGGACACAATATGTGAAAGTTATGCAGTTTTTTCAAAAACTTACAATCCAAGCTTTCCATGAACGCAAGTACCCGTTCTTCGATAGGAACCTTGTTCTGAATCGTCGTAAGCTTTCCTAAATGTGGTTATGGGCCAAGAATGAACACCGTATGGGAAAGTTATGCCAATTTTTTCAAAAACTGACAATCCAAGCATTCCGTGTACACAAGTGCCTATTCTTCCACACGAACCTCGTATCGAATCGTCACGAGCTTTCTGAAACATGGTTACGAGCCCAAAAAGAACACCGTATGTGAAAGTTATGCCAATTTTTTCAAAAATTGACAATCCAAGCATTCCGTATACACAAGTGCCTATTCTGCTACACGAACCTCGTTTCGAATCGTCGCGACCTTTTTGAAATGTGGTTATGGGCCCAAAATGGACACAGTACATGAAAGTTTTGCCAATTTTTTCGAAAACTGACTATCCAAGCATTTCGTGTACTCAAGTTCCTACTCTTCCACACGAACCACGTTCCGAATTGTCACGAGCTTTCTGAAATGTGGTTATGGTCCCAAAACAGACACTGTATACGAAAGTTAAGCCAATTTTTCTGAAAATTGACAATTCAAGCTTTCCATGTACGCAAGTGCCTATTCTTCCACACGAACCTCATTGCGAATCATCGCAAGCTTTTCGAATGTGGTTATGGGCCCAAAACGGACACCGTATGCGAAAGTTATGCCAATTTTTTCAAAACTTGACAATCCAAGCATTCCATGTACGCAAGTGCTTGTTCTTCCACACAAACCTCGTTCCGAATCGTCGTGAGCTTTCCGAAATGTGGTTATGGACCAAAACGGAAAATCATATGCGTTAGTTTCGCTCTTTTTTTGAAGTCTAACAATCCAAGCGATACATGTACACAAGTGTCTGTTCTTCCACACGAACCTCATTTCGAATCGTCACGAACTGTCTGAAATGTGGTTATGGGCCCAAAACGGACGTCGTATGCTAAGGTTATGCCAGATCTTTTATAAAATAGACAATCCAAGCATTTCGTGCACGCAAGTGCATGTTTTTCCACACGAACCTCATTCCGAATCATCGTGAGCTTCTCGAAATGTGGTTATGGGCCCAAAACGGACCCCGTATGTGAAAGTTATGTCAATTTTTCAAAAACTGACGAACCAAGCATTCTATGTACGCAAGTGCTTGTTCTTCAACACGAACCTCATTCTGAATCGTCAAGAGCTTTCTGAAATGTCGTTATCAGCCTAATTGGATACGTATGCAAAAGTTATGCAAGTTTTTTCAAAAATTGACAGTCCAAGCGTTCCGTATAGGCAAGCACCTGTTCTTCCACATGACCCTTGTTTCCAATCATCACGAGCTTTCTGAAATGTGGTTATGGGCCTAAAATAGACACCGTATGTGAAAGTTATGCCAATTTTTTCGAAAACTGACAATCCAAGCATTCTGTGTACGCAAGTGCCTGTTCTTACACACGAACCTCGTTCCAAATCATCACGAGCTTTCGAAAATGTGGTTATGGGCCCAAAATGGACACCCTATACGAAAGTTATGCCAAATTTATAGAAAATTGACAATCCATGCATTTCGTGTACGCAAGTGCCTATTCTTCCACACGAACCTCATTCCGAATCGTAGCAAGCTTTCTAAAATGTGGTTATGGGCCCAAAACGGACACCGTATGCTAATGGTATGCCAATTTTTTCCAAAACTGACAATCCAAGCGTTCCGTGTACGCAAGTGCCAGTTCTTCCACACAAACTTCGTTCGTGAGCTTTTCAAAATGTGGTTATGGGCCCAAAATAGACATCGTATGCGAAAGTTATGTCAATTTTTTCAATAACTGACAAACCGTTCGTTCCTTGTACGTAAGTGCCTATTCTTCCATGAGAACCTCATTCCGAATCGTCGCAAGCTTTTCGAAATATGGTTATGGGCCCAAAACGGACACCGTAAGCTATAGTTATACCAATTTTTTGGAAATCTATAAATCCAAGCATTCTACGTATGCAAGTGCCAGTTCTTCCACACGAACCTCATTTTAAATCGTCGTGAGCTATCCAAAATGTGGTTACGGGCCCAAAACGGACACTGTATGCAAAAGTTATGCCAATTTTTACGAAAATTGACAATCCAAGCATTCTGTGTACGGAAGTGCCTGTTCTTCCACATGAACCTCGTTTCAAATTGTCACAAGCTTTCCGAAATGTGGTTATGGGCCCAAAACAGACGTATGCTAAAGTTATGCTAATTTTTTTGAAAATTGACAATCCAAGCATTTAGTGTACGCAAGTGCTTGTTCTTCCACACGAACCTCGTTCCAAATCGTCACGAGCATTTCGAAATGTGGTTATGGTCCCGACACAGACACCGTATGCAAAAGTTATGTAAATTTTTTTGAAAATTGACAATCCAAGCATTTCGTATACGCAAGTGCCTGTTCTGCCACACGAACCTCGTTCCAAATCGTCACGAGCTTTTCGAAATCTAGTTATGAGCTAAAAATGGACATCGTACGTGAAAGTTACGTCAATTTTTTTGAAAACTAACAATCTAAGTGTTCCACGTATGCAAGTTCCTGTTCTTCCACATGAGCTACGTTCCGAATTGTCGTGAGCTTTCCAAAATGTGGTTATGCTCCCAAAACGGACACTGTAACGAAAGTTATGCCAATTTTTTCGAAAACTGACAATTCAAACTTTCCGTGAACGCAAGTGCCTATTCTTCAACACGAACCTCATTGCGAATCATCGCGAGCTTTCTGAAATGTGGTTACGAGCCCAAAACGGACACCGCATGTGAAAATTTACACCAATTTTTTTGAAAACTGACAATCCAAGCATTTCGTATATGCAAGTGCCTGTTCTGCCACACGAACCTCATTCCAAATCATCGTGAGCTTTTCGAAATGTGGTTATGGGCCCAAAATGGACACCATACGTGAAAGTTATGCCAATTTTTTTGAAAACTGACAATCCAAGCGTTCCGTATACGCAAGTTCCTATTCTTCCACACAAACCACGATCTGAATTGTCGTGAGCTTTTCGAAATGTGGTTATGGTCCCAAAACAGATATTGTATACGTAAGTCATGCCAATTTTCTCAAAAACTGACAATTCAAACTTTTCGTGTATGCAAGGGCCTATTCTTCCACACAAACCTCGTATCGAATCGTCGCGAGCTTTTTGAAATGTGGTTACGAGCCCAAAACGGACACTGCATGTGAAAGTTACGCCAGTTTTTTTGAAAACTAACAATCCAAGCATTCTGTATATGCAAGTGCCTTTTCTACCACACGAACCTCATTCTGAATCGTCGCGAGCTTTTCGAAATGTGGTTATGGGCCCAAAACGGACACCGTACGCGAAAGTTATGCCAATTTTTTCGAAAACTGATAATCCAAGCGTTTCGTGTACGCAAGTTCCTATTCTTCCACACGAACCACATTTTGAATTGTCGCGAGCTTTCCGAAATGTAGTTATGGTCCTAAAATGAACACAGTATACGAAAGTTATGCCAAATTTTTCGAAAACTGATAATTCAAGCTTTCCGTGTACGTAAGTTCCTGGTCTTCCACACGAACCTCGTTGCGAATCATCGCGAGCCTTTCAAAATGTGGTTACCAGTCCAAAACGGACATCAATGTGAAAGTTAAGCCAGTTTTTTCGAAAATTGACAATCCAAGCGTTCTGTATACACAAGTGCCTGTTCTTCCACACGAACTTCGTTCCGAATCATCGTGAGCTTTCCAAAATGTGGTTATCGAATAAAAAGGGAAATCATATGCATTAGTTATACCTCTTTTTTCGAAGTCTGACAATTCAAGCGATCCATGTACGCAGGTACCTGTTCTTCCCCATGAACCTCATTCAGAATCGTCGTGAGCTGTTCAAAATGTGGTTATGGGCCCAAAACGGACACTGTATACGAAGGTTATGCCAGATCTTTTCTAAAACTGACAATCCAAATGTTTCGTGTATACAAGTGCATGTTCTTCCACACGTTCCGAATCGTCGCGAGCTTCTCGAAATGTGGTTATGGGCCCAAAACGGACGTCGTATGGGAAAGTTATGCCAATTTTTAGAAAACTTACAATCCAAGCGTTCTATGTACGCAAGTGTCTGTTCTTCAACACGAACCTCATTCTGAATTGTCACAAGCTTTATGAAATGTGGTTATGTGCCCAAATCGGATACGTATGCAAAAGTTATGTAAGTTTTTTTCAAAAATTGACAATCCAAGCGTTCCGTATAGGCAAGCACCTGTTCTTCCACACAGCCCTTGTTTCCAATCGTCACGAGCTTTTCGAAATATGGTTATGAGCCCAAAACGGACACCGTATACGAAAGTTATGCCAATTTTTTCGAAAACTAACAATCCAAGCATTCTGTGTACACAAGTACCTTTTCTTCCACACGAACCTCATTCCGAATCGTCGCGAGCTTTTCAAAATGTGGTTATGGGCCCAAAACGGACACCCTCTATGAAAGTTATGCCAAATTTTTCAAAAACTGACAATCCAAGCATTTTGTGTACACAAGTGCATGTTCTTCCACACGAACCTCATTCTGAATCGTCGCGATCTTTTTGAAATGTGGTTATGGGCCCAAAACGGACACCGTATGTGAATTTTATGCCAATTTTTTAGAAAACTGACAATCCAAGCCTTTCATTTACGCAAATGCCAATTCTTCAACACAAACCTCATTCGCGAGCCTTTCTAAATGTGGTTATGGGCCCAAAACAGACACCGTATGTGAAAGTTATGCCAGTTTTTTCGAAAACTGACAAACCGTTCGTTCTTTGTACGCAAGTGCCAGTTCTTCCACGCGAACCTCGTTCCGAATCGTCACGAGCTTTTTGAAATGTGGTTATGGGCCCAAAACAGACACTGTAAGTTATAGTTTTGCCAATTTTTTTGATATCTACAAATCCAAGCGTTCCGTGTATGCAAGTGCCTGTTCTTCCACATGAACCTCGTTTCCAATACCGTATGCGATAGTTATGCCAATTTTTATGAAAATTCACGATCCAAGCATTCTGTGTATGCAAGTGCCTATTCTTCCACGTAAACCTCATCCCGAATCATCGCAAGCTTTCTGAAATGTGGTTATGGGCCCAAAACGGACATCGTATGCAAAAGTTATGTCAATTTTTTTGAAAACTGACAATCCAAGCGTTCTGTGTACGTAAGTGCTTGTTCTTCCACATGAAACTCGTTCCAAATCATCGCGAGCATTCCGAAATGTGGTTATGGTCCCGAAACGAACAACGTATGCGAAAGTTATGCAATTTTTTTTGAAAACTGACAATCCAAGCTTTCTGTTTAAGCAAGTGTCTGTTCTTCCGCAAGAACTTCGTTCCAAATTGTCGTGAACTTTATGAAATGTGGTTATGGGCCAAAAACAGACACTGTATGCAAAAGTTATGCCAATTTTTTCGAAAACTGACAATTCAAGCTTTCCGTGTACACAAGTGCTTGTTCTTTCACACGAACCTCGTTATGAATCGTCGCGAGCTCTCTGAAATATTGGTATAGGCCCATAATGGACACCATATGCGAAAGTTATGCTAATTTTTTCGAAAACTAACAATCCAAGCATTCTGTGTACACAAGTGTCTATTCTTCCATGCGAACCTCGTTCCGAATTGTTGCGAGAATTTTGAAATGTGGTTATGGGCCCAAAACGGACACCGTATGCGAAAGTTATGTAGTTTTTTTCGAAAACTAACAATCCAAGCATTTTGTATACACAAGTTCCTATTCTTCCACACAAACTTCGTTCCAAATCATCGCGACCTTTTCGAAATGTGGTTATGGACCAAAAACAAACATCGTATGCGAAAGTTATGCCATTTTTTTCAGAAACTGACAATCCAAGCGTACTGTGTGCACAAGTGCCTGTTCTACAGGAGGAACCTCGTTCCGAATATTCGCGAGCTTTCTGAAATGTGGTTATGGGACCAAAATGGACACCGTACGCAAAAGTTATGCCAATTTATTCGAAAACTAACAATCCAAGCATTTTGTGTACGCAAATGCCTATTTTTCCACATGAACCTCGTTCTAAATCGTCGTAAACTTTCCCAAATGCGATTATGGGCCCAAAACGGACATCGTATGCGAAAGTTATGCCAATTTATTGGAAAACTAACAATCCAAGAGTTCCGTGTATGCAAGTGCCGTTATTCCACACAAACCTCGTTCTGAATCGTTGTGAGCTTTCCAAAATGTGGTTTTAGGAAATGAACACTGTATGCGAAAGTTATGCCAATTTTCTCGTAAACTGATAATCCAAGCGTTCTGTGTACGCAAGGGCCTATTCTTCAACATGAATCTCGTTTCGAATCATCACGAGCTTTTCGAAATGTGGTTACGGGTCCAAAACAGACATCGCATGTGAAAGTTATGCAAGTTTTTTCGAAAATTGACAATCCATGCATTCCATATACGCAAATGCTTGTCCAGCCACACGAACCTCATTCCAAATCATCTCAAGCTTTCTGAAATGTGGTTATGGGCCAAAAACAAACACCGTATGCTAAAGCCATGCCAATTTTTTCAAAAACTGACAATCCAAGCGATCCGTGTACGCAAGTGCCTATTCTTCCACACGAACCTCGTTTCGAATCGTCGCGAGCTTTCCGAAATGTGGTTACGGGCCCAAAATGGACACCGCATGCGAAAGTTACACCAATTTTTTTGAAAACTGCCAATCCAAGCATTCCTTTATATGCAAGTGCCTGTTCTGGCAAATGAACTTCGTTCCGAATCGTCGCGAGCTTTTCGAAATCTGGTTATAGGCCAAAAACGGACAACGTACGCGAAAATTATGCTAATTTTTTCGAAAACTGACAATCCAAGCATTCCGTGTACGCAAGTTCCTGTTCTTCCACACGAGCCACGTTCCGAATTGTCGTGAGCTTTTCGAAATGTGGTTATGGTCCCAAAACGGACACTGTATAC
This sequence comes from Olea europaea var. sylvestris, assembly GCF_002742605.1. NCBI lineage: Eukaryota > Viridiplantae > Streptophyta > Magnoliopsida > Lamiales > Oleaceae > Olea > Olea europaea. The sequence continues at coordinate 1,231,708 of NW_019235321.1, forward strand.
GAAAGTTATACCAATTTTTTCGAAAACTGACAATTCAAGCTTTCCGTGTATGCAAGTGCCTATTCTTCCACACGAACCTCATTGCGAATCGTCGTGAGCTTTTTGAAATGTGGTTATGGGCCAAAAACGGACAACGTATGCGAAAGTTATGCTAATTTTTTTGAAAACTAACAATCCAAGCGTTCCATGTACGTAAGTGTCTGTTCTTCCACATGAACCTCATTTCGAATCGTCGCGAGCTTTTCAAAATGTTGGTATAGGCCAAAAACAGACACCGTATGCAAAAGTTATGCGAATTTTTTTGAAAACTTACAATCCAAGCGTTTCGTGTACGCAAGTGTCTATTCTTCCATATGAACCTCGTTCCGAATCGTTGCGAGCATTTTGAAATGTGGTTATGGGCCCAAAACGGACACCGCATGTGAATGTTATACCAGTTTTTTCAAAAATTTACAGTCCAAGCATTTTGTCTATGCAAGTGCCTATTCTTCCACACAAAACTATTTCGAACCATCGCGAGCATTTCAAAATGTGGTTTTGGGCCCAAAATGAACACCGTATCCGAAAGTTATGCCAGTTTTTTCAAAAACTGACAATCCAAGCATTCCGTTTATGCTAGTGCCGGTTCTTCCGCACAAACTTCATTCCAAAGTGTCGCGAGCTTTCCAAAATGTGGTTATGGCCTAAAACGAACACGGTATGCGAAAGTTATGCCAGTTTTTTTGAAAACTTACAATCTAAGCTTTCCATGAACGCAAGTACCCGTTCTTCGACAGGAACCTTGTTCTGAATCGTCGCAAGCTTTCCTAAAGTTGTTATAGGCCAAGAACGAACACCGTATGGGAAAGTTATGCCAATTTTTTCAAAAACTAACAATCCAAGCATTCCGTGTAGGTACCTGTTCTTCCACACGAACCTCGTATCGAATCGTCGCGAGCTTTCTGAAATGTGGTTACGAGCCCAAAACAAACACCACATGTGAAAGTTACGCCAATTTTTTCGAAAACTAACAATCCAAGCATTCCGTATACGCAAGTGCCTGTTCTGCCACATGAACCTCGTTTCAAATCGTTGAGAGCTTTTTGAAATGTGGTAATGGCCCCAAAACGGACACCGTACGCGAAAATTATGCCAATTTTTTCGAAAACTAAAAATTCAAGTGTTCCATGTACATAAGTTCTTATTCTTCCACATGAACCACGTTCCAAATTGTCGCGAGCTTTCCAAAATGTGGTTATGGTCCCAAAACGGACACTATATATGAAAGTTATGCCAATTTTTTTGGAAACTGACAATTCAAGCTTTCCATGTACGCAAGTTCCTATTCTTCCACATGAACCTCATTGCGAATCGTTGCGAGCTTTCCGAAATGTGGTTATGGGCCCAAAATGGACACCGCATGCAAAAGTTATGTCAATTTTTTCAAAAATTGATAATCCAAGCGTTTCGTGTACACAAGTGCATGTTCTTCCACACGAACCTCGTTCCGAATCGTCGTGAGCTTTTCGAAATGTGGTTAAGGGCCAAAAAGGAAAATCGTATGCGTTATTTATGCCTCTTTTTTCGAAGTCTGACAATTCAAGCGATCCATGTACTCAAGTGCCTGTTCTTCCCCACGAACCTCATTCCGAATCGTCGCGAGCTGTCCGAAATGTGGTTATGGACCCAAAATGGACACCGTATGCGAAGCAAGCTTTCTATGTACGCAAATGCTTGTTCTTCAACATAAACCTCGTTCTGAATTGTCACGAGCTTTTTGAAATGTGGTTATGGGGCCCAAATTGGATACGTATGCAAAAGTTATGCAAGTTTTTTTCAAAAATTGACAATCCAAGCGTTCCGTATAAGCAAGCACCTATTCTTCCACACGACCCTTGTTTCCAATCATCACGAGCTTTCCGAAATGTGGTTATGGGACCAAAACGGACACCGAATATGAAAGTTATTCCAATTTTTTCAAAAACTGACAATCCAAGCATTCTGTGTACGTAAGTACCTATTCTACCACATGAACCTCGTTCCGAATCGTCGCGAGCTTTCCGAAATGTGGTTATGGGCCCAAATTGGATACATATGCAAAAGCTATGCAAGTTTTTTTCAAAAATTGACAATCCAAGCATTCCTTACAGGTAAGCACCTGTTCCTCCACACGGCCCTTGTTTCCAATCGTCACGAGCTTTTCGAAATGTGGTTATGGGCCCAAAACGGATACCGTATGCAAAAGTTATGCCAATTTTTCTGAAAACTGACAATCCAAGTATTATGTGTACGCAAGTGCCTGTTCTTCCACACGAACCTCGTTTCGAATCCTCACGAGCTTTTCGAAATGGGGTTATGGGCCCAAAACGGACACCCTATATGAAAGTTATGCCAAATTTTTTGAAAATTGACAATCCAAGCGTTTTGTGTACACAAGTGCCTGTTTTTCCACACGAACCTCATTCTGAATTGTCGCGACCTTTCTGAAATGTGGTTATGGGCCCAAAACGGACACCGTATGCGAATGTTATGCCAATTTCTTCAAAAACTGACAATCCAAGCATTTCATTTACGCAAGTGCCAGTCCTTCCACACGAACCTCGTTCGCGAGCTTTTCAAAATGTGGTATGGACCCAAAACAGATACCGTATGTGAAAATTTTTTCAAAAACTAACAATTCAAGCGTTTCATGTATGCAAGTATCTGTTCTTCCACACGAACCTCATTTCGAATTGTCGCGAGCTTTCCGAAATGTGGTTATGGTTCTAAAATGGATACTGTATGCAAAAGTTATGCCAATTTTTTCAAAAACTGACAATCCAAGCGTTCCGTGTATGCAAGTACCTATTCATCCACATGAACCTCATTCTGGATCGTCGTAAGCTTTCCAAAATGTGGTTATGGTCCCAAAACGGACACCATATTCAAAAGTTATGCCAATTTTTTCGAAAACTGACAATCCTAGGGTTTCGTGTACTCAACTGCCAGTTCTTCCACACGAACCTCATTCCAAATCTTCGCGCACTTTTCGAGATGTGGTTATGGGCCCAAAACGGACAGCGTATACGAAAGTTATGACAATTTTTTCAAAAATTGACAATCCAAGTGTTCCATGTACACAAGTGTCTATTCTTCCACACGAACCTCGTTCTGAATCGTCGCGAGCTTTCCGAAATGTGGTTATGGGCCTAAAACGGACACCGTATGCGAAAGTTATGCAAATTTTTTCAAAAATTGACAATCCAAGCGGTCTATGTACACAAGTGCCTGTTCTTTCACATGAACCTCATTTTGAATCGTCCCGAGCTTTCCGAAATGTGGTTATGGGCCCAAAACGGACACCATATGTGAAAGTTATGCTATTTTTCTCAAAAACTGACAATCCGAGCGTTCCGTGTACGTAAGTGCCTGTTCTTCCACACGAACCTCATTTCTAATCGTCGCAAGCTTTTCGAAATGTGGTTATAGGCCCAAAACGAACATCGTATGCGAATGTTATGACAATTTTTTTGAAAACTAACAATCGAGGCGTTTCGTGTACACAAGTGCCAGTTCTTCCACCCGAACCTTGTTCCAAATCGTCGCGAGCTTTCCGAAATGTGGTTATGGGTCCAAAATAGACACCATATGCGAAAGTTATGCCAATTTTTTCGAAAACTGACAATTCAAGCATTCCGTGTACGCAAGTGCATGTTCTTCCACACGATCCTCATTCCGAATCGTCGCGAGCTTTTCGAAATGTGGTTATGGGCCCAAAACGGACACCGTATACGAATGTTATGCCAATTTTTTTGAAAACTGACAATATAAGCATTTCGTGTAGGCAAGTGCCTGTTCTTCCACACGAACCTCGTCAAATGACAATAATAAGAAAATAAATTGTGAAATCATCCAACAACACTACCTCTTGGCGTTAAAAATCGACAAAAGGTATGGGGGCTAGTGATATCATGTGGTTCAAATAATTGATTAGGACGACTGATAGAGAGATGATGACCCTCGCTATGTCGGGCGACCCCCGCTATGTCAGGTAGCCTATCATGAAATGACGACTATCGTAGTGTCAGTTTAACCGACGCTACCTTCGCTTGCTCATAAGGTACAGACAGCTTTGGCATGTCAGGTGATGCTCGTCACGTTAGAGCGCTAATTACTAAGCTAATCCGACCCCCGCCACTTGCGAAGCGACCACCGTCTACCCGAACAACATTGGAATCGATCAACAACCATCTAAACGATTATTATTAAACCCACTACTCGGGTAACTGAATAAATGGAAAAAACCGCCTAAAGAGCGGGAAAGTCTCATAAGGACGTGTGGATGACAACTGCCCAACGGTTACATGATGCTAGACTGATGGGAACGCGTGGATGGCAATTGTCCAGCGGTTACGTGATGTCAGACGCCTATAAATATCCCATGGGCGTGTCGAGTAAAGGGGATTGTTTCTTTTTCCGGGAAAAATTCTTTCCTCTATCACTACTCATTTCCTTAACATCATTTATCTAAAAACGATTACTAACTCTCACACCGGAGGTAAATCGGGGGAGGGAGCCCTCGCCTCTTTTTGCGGGATCACCAGAGGTCAAAAGACCAATTCTTTCACTGGAAAACATACGAAGTTACACTAAAATTATTTCAAAGAAGATTTAAGATTTTGAAGCATCAACCACTTCCGCACATAGAACAAACGTTTTCACTTTAATCTCCCACGTGAAATTCAAAATTCAAAGAATCTTTGTTTCCAACACTCGATCGTGAAGTATTTATTTACTAACAAAATTAAATTTACTGATAAGTACATTTTATCTACATCTATACATACATAAATAAAAGAGGCTAACTTTGGTTACTATTCCTATTGAACACGTGTTACAATTTCCTATCGTCAACATAATTATTATTTTTTTTATTTTTTTGAAATACATACCTTCTAGAATACAAAAGAGGTTAACATAATCATAATTCATATTGAACACATGTTAGCACCTCCTATCGTCAACCTCTTTCTTTCTTTTTCTTTTTTTTTTTCCTTTCTATTCGCATCTTACCCTTATTCATACTTCACTATTAATTTTCATCTGGCAACAGAGAGGATAATATGGCTTTCTTACTCATATCCACAATCTTCTCATTGTTAACTTGCCTCTTTTTACGTCCTGAATTTTTTTTTTTATTTTAATAAAAGCATATGAGTTTGTTTATTAAATTCATTAGCGACTTCAAAATTTTAATCTTTATAATTTTAAGTCATTCTCCTACGAATATTTCTTTAATAGATAGTTTACACTTAAAAACGTTGGTAAAATGAAGTTGAGAAATAATTTTTGGAGTTCTTTGACCTAAAAATTTATGAGTCAGTGTTTTTCTTTCAACATTCTTTGCATACAAAATTTACACCATATCATTAATTCTGCTTCAGTGCATTAATGGACGCACATACATTGAACATGTGCAAGGTAATAAAATCTATTACTAAATTATAAATATTTTATAGCCAATGCTGGAAATTTTACCTTCTAAATATTTTAATTTTTATAAAAAATAAATAATAGTAGGTACAATCTTGATTAATAGAGAAACAATCACCCTTCTTATTCAATAAGATCCCAAAATATATATGGATAACAAAAAAACTTGTCAAACTCGATACCCGTGAGTGTGGGAAATTGGGAATTACCCGCTTAATCGAGTATTCGAGTCGGGGACGGGGCAAGAGATTTCACCTCGAGACGGGGTATGAGTAACAAAGGCCTCGCCTTGTCCCATTTAACTTTTTTTTTTTAAATTAATAATTTAAATGGAAAAATTTCACGAAATTTCATTAATTCGTATAGAAGATGGCAACTAAAATTATCTAATGAATATAATAAACAATAAAAACCTTGGTTTACTAAATATATTTAAATAATTCCCCACCTCTTCCCTCTTTAAACAAGTAACAAGGGGGGAAATCACCCTGTGGGGCGAGGGGTGGGAAAGGTTGTCTCGACCCTGTTTCGCCTCGTTTCCATCCCTAAAAATAGATATCATACTATATGTTTGGCAAAAACTGACAATGAAAAGTAGTACAATATGTTATTTTATTTTTTTATTCAATATTATTTGGCCATATTTGGTATAGATTATTTAAAATTCATGGTTTTTTCAAGTCCATTTTCAACCAGATATTCTATTAATAAATAAATTTTACATGTGCACCAATAATTTTTTCATACTTTTTAATCATGTAACTATTAGATTTTGAGTTCCATCTTAAAAGCTCAATCTTATTAAGGTGAGTAGTTCAAATCTTTATAAATTGATCTATATTTTCATCTTTACTCGATATGTGATTTATTCATTAACATGCCCTGTAAGATGCTGGCTTTTTTGAGCAAATCAACATTGAAATTTGCATGCTCATTTTTTTGTCTTAATAGGATTGATTTGTTTGTTAAAACTTAATGAGCTCTGATGTCATCTTAAGATTTTGGGTTCTATATGAAAATATAAACATTATTAAGAAGGGTAATTTAAACTCTTATAAATCGCTCTATGTTTTATCTTCGCTCAATGTAGCATTTATACTTTAACAGTAACAAACTCTTTTGAACTTCACAATTTTTAGTAAGAATTTATGATTAATTCTGTAAAAATTATTCAAATTCATGAAATTCATTAGAATTTATAATATTTTAAAATTAATAAAAATCTCAGTTGATACACTTCCATTAATTTACTCGTATATATTTTTTTTAAATTTATTTCCATTATCAAAACTATTTCTTCTTCAACATGATCAAACTCTAATATTAATTAAGCAGATTACAAATTTTAGTTGAAAATTCAATATTGTCAACACATAATCTATATTTGACTCTAAATAACGAACGTGATAGAAAGTCATCAAATTGGGTAAACTCAAATCTATTTACATTGATACTTTGATGGTGATACCTTAGACTAATGGCATGGATTAATCATAAATGATTTATAATAAATATTCAAAAGGCAAATTCTGAGGTACTACTTAGATGGAATAGTACACAAATTGCTTCTACTTCTAAGGTACAACAGAGGAAGAATATAAAATATTTTTTGTATAAATACAGAATCTAAGTGCTTTAACTTCCATTATCGATTCACATCAATTACATAATTCTGTAATTATTAAGTGTAATTTTTAATTTGCTTTACTCGTATATTGAATCTATTAAATTGTATTTATAACAGGTATTTCTAGATATACTATGATGTGATTACGCCGTACTTGAAATCTATCTTGATGAATGTTATTGACAAATCTAATTGCATGCTTTTTATCAAAGCCATAGAATACATTAGGACGGTTGGAAAGAAGAACTTCAAAGAGGATGCTAAGCAGATAAATAAAAACAAACTTAGTATTGATTGTGTTTCTTATCGAATTAAATACATTATTTTTTATTATGTAGTAATCAATTGTTTCTTCGTTGATTTCTTTTAATTCTTACCTCAATCATTTATTCTTTACAAACAACACGTGTTCTTTCTTTTTTCTTTTTTTAATAGATTATGAATATCTTTCTCAATCACAAATGAATTTCTCGAAAATTTAGATACACTTATTTTTAACATGAATTAACTGACGTGCAACGCACGTTCACTCCACTTGTTTAATGAATATAGAGACCTAATTTCCATGTGTTTGGAATGAGTTATTACTATTCTCCATTCCTTCATGCTCAATTATTTAGGACCTGTTTAGGATAGTTTTTGCTTCTCCTTTTGATCTGTAGAAGAAGAAAAGCAGAAGCCAGAGCTTTTGAGTTGGTATTTGACAATTAATTTTAAAAGAGCTTTTTCTGCCGAAAGGGCTTTTACTCGTGTTTTGTATGATCATGCAAGAAGCTATTATGGTATAAAATATGCCATTTTTACCCTCAATGATAAAAATTTATTAGTTTTATTAACATATTAAAATTGCATTAGTAAAATATAGATATAAATTACACGGTCAGATTAAATAAAAATAAAAATTTATTAAATTTTTATTCTTGTCTTAGATAAATTACTTAACATTGACAAACCGGCATTAAAAATAAAACAAAAATAATTACTTACATAAAATATAAATTTAAATTCAACAATTTCAATGACAAACTTTGAAGAGAAACAAAAATAAGGAATAATTTATATTAATTTAAAAATAAGAATGCGATGAAAAAAGTTTTGAAATATAAATGTGATAACGTGTCAATGTTATTAATCTTTCTTTCAATTAAAATATAGTCTAGTTATTAAAAATTATAGTGTAAATATACTTAACCATTTTTAAATTGGCACACTAGTTTCTTTCTCTTTTGAATTAATATATTTGTACATCAAGTTTGACACTTCCCTATGTGGAAGAAATCTGATTATTAATTTGAATAAGTATTGTTAAAATCAATGACCATTAAGCCTATCAGATCAAACGATGTCAATCAAACTATCAAGCTTGATGTACGTATAGAAAATAGTTCCTTTTTAGGTGGAACAGCAAATTGGATTCTACGAAATACCCACTTAATTGATATCAATCATACAACCTCTAAATAAAGGTCCCAAAATAAAATAGGTATATGGTGGTGGATCACATCACAATTATAATATTCGATTAGAATCCACTCCCCATTGTCCATATGATTCACATTTTTCTTCACTTTCAATACTTCAATTCTTTAATTAAACATTACAAAGCTTTTTAAGTGCTCTTCTGCCGACAATTTTCCACTCTTTTGGCCCTATAAAATCTCTCAACCCTTATCTTTCAGTCTGTACCAAGAAATCACCTGAGAACTATCTCTTTCTTCATTCCAGTCTCCTGAAGTTCGTCTTAAAACCCTCTTGATCTTATCTTTATTCGGCACGAACGGATACAAAAAATAATCTGAACCTAGCAGTCGATCGAGACTCTTTCAAGCTAACCTATCCCAACAGCCACTCCTGTCAGTTTTCGACTAACTCAATGGCGAAAAAAGTTGAATATCCGAGTTGGATTGAGGTTGCACCACCACTTATTATTTCCCCAAAAAAGACCTCCAATTCTCCTACCCTTGAGACAATTATAGAAGAGGATTCTGCAGAGAACTGTGAAGATGATGTGAGTTCAGGAGTATTGGAACTACTTGAATTTATTAGCAGCTTATAAGTAGCTTTTTCAATTAAGGGTTCAATTAATCATGTATTCAACAGGCAGGCTTCAGTAAACAAATCGAAGTGTACGTTTTGTTAAATCAGTCCTTATTAACATGTATATGAGTTCGGATGGATGTATTTCAGTGCTTTGACGATTTTGTATCATAAATTAAGAGGAAATTTAGTTTTGTTATTTTAGGCGATATATAGTCAAAGCAGAAACTGGCCGATAAACTTCTATAAAATAATTTCACGGATTCTGGAAGAATCTTTTATTAATTTAATTAGAGAATGAGGACTTAGCGTTGAGGTTTACTTTTGATTAACATAGGGCTTTTGGTCTTGTGGTTTTTTTTTTTTTTTTTTTTTTTTTTAATTAAAATATGTAAAACTTTGGAGTTTTTCCAATTCTTTCTACCCAATTTCGATATTAATTTCTCTGTCCAATTTTGATGTTCATTTTGAGCTAATGAATTTGACAAATCAAGATCTAATATTTGGTATCATTGACGAATGAACGAATATTTAATTTTTAAATTTGCAACATTCTCATCATATTCAACACGTTTTGAACTCATTATTCATTCACGTAAAACTTTTCTTGCTGCATTCCACAAGAAGACATTCACGGCAACTTTGATACATTCAATGTATTGTAGTAAACTACTTATATTTGATAAATAAATAAAAGACATTCACGGCAACTATTATTTATTGAACATATTGTAGTTAACTGCTTATAATTTGTTGGGTGCAATAAAGATGCTCTTAAACTCATGTATTGGGTCACTTAGATGATGGTGATCGAATGAAATAAATGGTTCACTCTGTCCTCAATATACCAATTAATTTTTAGATGAAATTGTGAAACTCGATCGTAAAAAGTGACATAAGAGGTAGAGTCATTGGTTTCAAGTCGTAAGAGCGTCGCATTGAGGGAGAGATTGTAGGGGTGCAATAAGGTCGCTCTTATGCCTATAAGTTGAATCGCTCAAATGATCAAGATTGAATATCATGAAAGGTTTAGCCTTCTCTCACTGGACATCTATTGATTTTCTGATGAGTGGTTGAAACTCAATCGTGACAGTTGTTTTTTATTTTATTAAATTACTATTTTTAATTTTCTTAATTGATTTGAATTAGTGGTAGGCATAAATGGACTCGGTAGAGTCTGTGAGCGAATATATGTCTGATTTAGCAATACATTCGCCATATGTTCTAACTCACTAGGAGCTAGATCAACTCGATCATAATCTCTACTTTTGAGTTATCATTATTTTCGTATTGTTCTATTATGTAAATACAATTTTATGGTAAAAATTATTATCTTGTGTACATGCTAATGTTTATTAATATCTTTGTGATTTCATTTGGGAAGAAAGACTTGAGGAAGTTAATGTTATAAACTCAAAGCTGCTATAGATACACTTTCATGTACAATATATATTACATTCTTTCAAGTGACATGATTTACACCTTTGATTTTCTTTTCAATTTTTTCATTAATGCACATATTCACTTAGGAGTAACGAAAAACTAAGACTTCTAAGTATGATTCCATTCCTCTACATTTCAAAATGACAAGAAACCAGGAAATTTACTTAGTTGATTTTGAATTTATTTTTATTTTTATTTTAAGGTAGAATTTCAAAATACTTGAGACATTTATATATATAATGTTTATTGTAGTGAATAATTTATTTGTGACATGGAGATCCGTGGATGTATCTAGAGATTTATCGCATTATATTTTGTGTTTAATTTTAGGGATAAAAACTAGTATTCTAAAATTCTAGTACTTGATTACAAGCTAACTTTGATGTATTCATCACTATACATGTTAGTTATGTCGCATTCATAAACTGTCAGATTAAAAGTTCTATTTTGTGATAAACCAATACGTATTTTACCTAAATTTTAAACTTTCGTAGTTAATTAAGACACAAAAGATATATATAATAAATAAATAAATAAATAAAATAAAATCACATTTGTGATTTAATGAAACATATTTGACCTAACTAAAAGTTGGATAATTTTTTTTTTTAATTTTTATTATTATTATTTTTTTTAACGTATCACTCAAGGGTCCCTCAACAGAGATAGTGGGAGAGAAGATCGAGAACAACTTATGCATCATAGTGTCCTTGTTTATAATCTTTTATTTCGACAATCTTTAGGGTTGTGATTTTTACATTGAGTAAATCCTGATCACTTTTACCTGCAACAAATACAGGCGAGGGGACTAGGATTGGGGACAGGGCCAAGGTGGTAGGACCACGGCCCTTAATTTGCATTTTTCACGCCACGTCGGCCCTATCCCCAATCCCTATCCCCTCCTTCTGTCTTTTTAGCATTTCTAACCTCTTTATGCCTATAAGTTGAGTCGCTCAAATGATCGAGATCCAATATCATAAAAGGTTTAGCCTTCTTTCACTGGACATCTATTGATTTTCTGATGAGTGGTTGAAATTCGATCTTGACAATTGTTTTTTATTTTATTAAATTACTATTTTTAATTTTCTTAATTGATTTGAATTAGTGGTAGGCATAAATGGACTCGGTTGAGTCTGTGTGCAAGTATATATCTGATTTAGCAGTACATTCACCATATATTCTAACTCACTAGTGAACTAGATCAACTCGATCATAATCTCTACTTTTGAGTTTATCATTATTTTCATATTATTCTGTTATGTAAACACAATTTTATGGTAAAAATTATTATCTTTGTTTACATATTAATGTTTACTAATATCTTTATGATTTTATTTGGGAAGAAGACTTAAGGAAATTATTGTATATTGAACTCAAAGCTGCTATAGATACAATTTTGTGTACATTAGAAGGATGTTTGGTGGAGATTAAAATTAGACTTTTTAATAAATTATAATAGAAGTTTTTAAAATGTGTAGTTGAAAAGTTGTGGGACCCATGAATGATGTGATTTATATTGATTATTTGATTTTGACTTAAATTAAAACCAAATTTTAATCCGTACCAGACGAGCTTTATATATTAGATTTTTTCCAAGTGGCAGGATTTAAATATTTGATTTGCTTTTCTCCTTTTCCATCAATGCACAGATTCCACCCCCACGCAGGGGGAATGTCATGCAAGATGTACACTTTGTTGTACGTCTAACATTATTCTATCGAACTTTCTTTATTGACTTCTCCATCGAATTAAAGATATTTAGAAATTTCCTTTGTAGGCTTAGTAATTAGTAATATACTTTTTACATTTTTCTGGTATATATTTTCTGCAAGAATTTTCTATTTAGGAGTCTTTTTTATTTGAAAGGATGACTCTTAAATAATTTTCCACGCCTCGAACAACAAAAAGCCTAGCCACGCGTTTTGAGAGAGGGAGGGAGGGGCCGCTTCCTGTACTTATAAGAAAAAGTTGTGGTCAACATTCGTTCTGCAAGAGATTGAGACATTGATTTTAGTCGTGAAATTGATTTATAAAATCGATGCATCTAAACCTGAAAATAACAACGTGATTCTTATTTCTATTTATGAAAAATTACAAGTACATTCGTAGGAGTAACGAAAAATTAAGACTTCCAAGTATGATTCCATTTATCTACATTTCAAAATGACAAGAGACCAGGAAATTTACTTTGTTGATTTTGAATTTATTTTTATTTGATTTTAAGGTAGAATTTCAAACTCCCTGAGACATTTATATAATGTTTATTGCAGTGAATAATTTATTTGTGATATGGAGATATGTGGATGTGTTTTTAGGAGTTTATCGCATTATATTTAGTGTTTAATTTTAGGGATAAAAACTCATATTCTAAAATTTTGGTACTTGATTACAAGCTAACTTTTTATATACTGGTCACTATGTGTATACATGTTAGTTATGACATATTCATAAAGGAAAAAAGCTTAAAGTACAAGGAATTTCTTATTGAATTCATACAGATGTAAACGTGGCAAAACCTGATTCGCCTATTTTTTTCGTTTTTTTTTTTCATATTCCAATGATTTCATGTCACGTATTATCTTCAAAATTTTATGTTACCTACAGCATTATTGATTTATAAACTGTTGGATTAAAAGTTTTGTTTTTTGATAAACTAATTTAAATTAGTTAATTGATTAGAAAAGTACGAATTTTACCTAAATTTTAAAATTTCGCAGTTAATTAAGAAATAAAACAAAAATTTTCACATTTGTGATTTAATGAAAAATATTTGACCCAATTAAAAGCCGAATCAATTTTTTATTTTATTTTTTAAACGTTCCACTCTCAAGGATCCCTCAACAGAAATAGTGGGAAAGAAGATCAAGTTTGCATGCGAATAAGTTATGCATCATAGTGTCCTTGTTGATAATCTTTTATTCTGACAATTTTTAGGGTTCTTTGAACATTGTGATTTTTACAATGAGTAAATCCCGATAACTTTTACCTCTTTTTAGCCTATTATGCGGATTGAGGAGGAACTATGTTATTAGATAGACTTCAGAGTACGTTTGTTTTGTTTCACTCTAATTTTTAAAAGAGGAAATTACATGAAATGTCCACTTTCACATGTCTATTTGCAAAAATGTCCACTTTCTCAAATTCTTGCAAAAATGTCAATTTTGAAATATTTTGGACCAAAATACCCTTGTGAATAATTTTATGATTCCACACAAAAATAAGAAATGGACATTTTTGGAAAAATTTTATTTGCCAATAAATTTTTGACACATAACTTGCCATATTTATTTCAAAAGTGCACATGTCAAATTACAATTAATGCTATTTTTCTCATTAACACAAAAACGTCGAGAATTACATTTCAAGTATAGAGAAATGTTAAGTTCGAAATTAAATGTCATTCTGGATATTTAAAATGTCGAGAACAACGTTTGAAATGTTGAAAATATTTAATATTGTGATTTGACATATGTACTTTTAAAATATAAACGAGATTCAAATATCGAGAATGACATTTAAAATGTCGATAACATCATTTTAACGTAACTTCTCATGGAAGTTACTTCTCTAAATTCTCAACAAATTGAAAAAATAAATAAATTGATTTTTTTCATTAAGGATATAATAGATATTTTAGTGCTAAATTTAAAAAATGGACATTTTTCAATTGACATCCATGAAATTAAAAATTTTTGAAAATACCCCTTTTTAAAATGCTAAGGCCATCTCCAACCCAACACCAAATTTTGCACCAAATCTTACACCAAACTAAAATTCATCTCCAACCATTACACCAAAAATTACACCAAATGAACAGTATTTAACCATTTTCTTCCCTTTTTTTATTCTTTATAATATACTTATTTGAAATATTATTTATTTAATTATTTCAGAAATACATAAATTACTAAATAAATAAATAATTAATCGTGTTTGATGTATTTTAAATTATTTTCGTCTTTTAATTAATTAATTAATTATTATGTCTTACATTTAAAATTTATTTTAAACACAAATAATTATTAATATTAATAAAAATAATAATAATTTATTGTATTAAAAAATATATAGCACAAATTACATAAATACCCTCAACAAATTTATTTAGGAAATGTAAAATAAGGGCAAAATTGGCATTTTACACTTGCACCATTTTGCACCAAAATGGTGTAAAGTTTGGTGTTGGGTTGGAGCAATTTTGCACCAAAAAATGGTGCAAAATGGTGCAATGGTGTTGTGGTTGGAGATGGCCTAAAATCCATTGAAATGGCGAAAAATGATTGTATTTGTACGATTCTTTTCTTCGTCAATCATTTTTCCATGTGTCCTATGTATAGACTTGCACTAAATAGAAATGTTATCAGTACGACATTTTCTATTATAGCCAATAAGCATTCAAAATGACAAATGAATATTAAAAATATTCAAATTCGTGTGTGACAAATGAATATTAAAAATATTTAAATTCGTGTTTCTTTTTTTTTTTTTTTTTTTTTTTTTTTTTCTCAGGTGGAACAATTACTCCCAACAACATCCATTAATCTTTGTCACCTGCCCAATTCATTGATATGAACCGTATCTACATCTAATTAACTTAAGATGGAAACACATCTAATTAACTTAAGATGGAAACCAAAATATAAATAAAAATAGGTATATTATATATTGATGTGGATCACGTCATTTAAACTTAATCAAGTACAATCCACCCCACATTTGTCCATAAGCTAAACATTTTTGTTCATCCTCAAAACTTCAAGTCTTCAATTAATTATGAAATTTGCTATTCGTAGTCCTCTCATCTGAGAGGAGTGTGCACGGGCGTGTCAACTGCCCGTGTACACATAGCACGGCTCATTAATTATAATGTTTTTCCTGTGCTCATCTACCGAAAAGTTTCCACTATTTTCTGGCCCTATAGAAGCAATTCAATCAAGTCATCTTTCAGTATCTAGCAAGAATTCACTTGAAAATTTTTCTCTCCCCACCCCTAAAGTTCGTGTTAAAATCCTTTTGATCTTATATCATTCTGAAAGAATGGAAAAGAAAAAAAGAAAAAGAAAAAGTCAATTTGAATACAACCAACCGAAACTCTTTCAAACTAACCTTTCCCCCACAGCCAATTTCGTCGGTCGTCTACTTGTTTGATGGCGAAGAAGGTGGAATATTTTAGGAGTCGGATTGAGATTGCCATGAAAAAAAATTAAGTAGCTTTTGCAATCAAGGGTGCAATTAATCTCATAATCAATAAAGAGGCTTTGGTTAACAAATCAAATTACAAGCAAATCTTTAGTTAAATCATCACACACGGCTACACTCCAATGCTCCGAAGCGCTCAACGTCAACACGAGTGATGCAAAATCCAAGGTGGATAGCTTTCATCTAAAGTGGTGCAAACAAATTCAGAGCTGCAACGCTTAGAAGCTTCGGCCCAAAATATGGATCTTTCGGGCAAGGATGTGTCTAAAATAAAATCTTATGAATGATGGATGTAATATCTCTACAGTAGACGCCAATGTGTCAACTCCAATTCGCCCAACCTTAAAGATCCCCCACCGCCCCTGCCCTGGAGTATCGTGAGGGAGGTAAATCGCAGGTTATGCCTCCAAGGGTATAGGGTGGAAGGCTGCTTGTACACTTACACTTACCCAAGAGCCAAATCCATATTTCAGGATTCGAACCCTTGATACATCAGTCTCAAGCAAAGTTGGATTTCTCCACCCTCCCCTTTTATCACGATATTAGTTTATGTGACGTTAAGTGATGTGTTCAATGGAAGGTAAATTTAAGTCGTTAATCTTTTTTTACCTCTTATTTAGAGCCATATTAATGGCACATAAACTGTTGTTTTAACATGTACTAAATAGTAGTATTTTTTATTTTATTTTTTCTATTTTTCATGTAAATCAACACTTTCCAATGAATCATGTCGACAAAAACAAACTGACCGAGAAAAGTGACATACAATATGTCCAATAATAAGAAGAAAAATGAACGGCGAACCATTGTGAACGCAATTATTGTTATTATAAAACCATCAAATCAAATTCTTTTACCATCTTAATCTGATAGCACTTATTCATTATACAAACTAACTGGTCCATATTTTAAAAAAAAATTCTCAAATTAGTAATCAATAACATATTTCATGATATTCAACTTTTATGAACTTTTCAATCATATATTTAATTAACTTTTATTTAAAATTTATTTTTATCAAAACTAGACAGGGACTAAGAGAACAGAGATTTATTAAGCTAAAAGCCAGGTTCAGTCAAAATTGCTGAAACCTTTATAAAATTATTCATCTTTCGCGTCAAAATAACTACATAAATGTAATTTTATATGTAACTTTAATTACTAAAAAAATCATGCAGTATCTACTGTGAAATGAAGACAAGCGAAGAAATAAATTAATAATGGTCCAATACGTTGCCAAACAAGACCCAGAAGCTCCCAGGACTCCAGACAATATGATATACTACTACAAGTCCAATTGATCTAATCAACTTGATACAAAACGTGCATCAAATTGTGCCATAAATATTTAGTGGAAGGATCGAGTTAAACGGCTTAAGTGTAAGGCTTATTGGGTGCGAATTAGAAGTACCCCATGTTTGATGATCATTATGAAGATAAAGGACCTTGTTACATGTAAATTAAATTTTACATAATGAGTTACGTAATGTCAAATGTCACTTTGTTATTTGTCAATTTAAAATATAGTCAACTTTTTTATCCAATCTTTTCTATCTACAAGATTTTATAGAATTTTTTATGTGTCATTTTTATGTATAAGTAGCATAATTCAAAAAAAAAATTAGAGACTATGATATTTTAAATAGTGATTTTTTAGAGATCGTAATAAAAACTACGAAAAAATTTTAGTCTCATGTACAAAATATTTTAAAATATATTGTTGAAAATGAAAGCGATGCGTGGGTTCTGACAACCGACCAAGAGACCTTAGCATTTCCACTTTGACTGTCTTGCATCCGACACGTGGCAATACGATAACCAGGAGTCGTTACAATTATTCCAATAGATCATTTGAGATTTTGAGTCACGGATGGAGACGGGTTATGACAAATGTGAACATGGCAAGAAATGAGTGGCCTAAATTGTGGGCGGAATTGTAATGGACGGTGGTGGTGATAGTGATTTCAAGTCTAATAATTTGATCGTCGGTCCGCCACCCTGATTTGACGTCCATGCCTATATTTTATAAAGAGTTAGGGATGGGCTCGTGTGACCTTCAAGATTGGAATTCAACCTTTTTAAATGGTTATTCCATAGTACCGTACAAATATATAGTCTCTCGTAAGACTCAATGAACAAAATATTCAACACGAGCCTTTTCTTGACATACACAAAGATGAGACTAACTGAAGTAAAGAAACAATTAGCCCATATTTGATAATCATCCTTGCATAGTTCTTTTGTTTTCTCATATTCATTTTTAATTACATTCTCATAATAAAATATTTTTCACGTAAATTTAATTTTTTTCCTACTTTTACTGCACATTCTCAAAAAATTTACTGTTCAAAAACTCTTTTTTTTTTCCCCCAAACAATGACTGTGAAACATGGGCTTAATCTATTTTATAAATCATTAAAAAAAAAAAATTAACCAATCTCATTTTGTTAGTCTCACATAGAAAGAAAAAAATCCTTTTGAGATTATAAACGGGTGAATATCATAAAACGTGTAATAAAAGATGGATAAAAATTAGAAATCTAATAAGATATGTGATTAAAATAAATTTTGAATAACTTATAATCTCAAAAAACTTTGTCAATCAAGGACAAAGAATAACCGATAATAGTTTTGTGACTTGTGAGCCTTTCTAAAATTTGACCATCTATTTAGATCATAATAATAAACACATAAATGTCCACTTAATTTAAATCGACACGATCCAATTTTGAGGTTGCTTATCTCAGAACGTTTAGCTCAACACTGCTCTTAAATTGTCTCAAGTAGACATGTTCATGCCTAATCTATGAGCTCATACACTTTTCTATTTTTACATAAATTATCATCTAGTTTTAGTGCTACACGAGTTGCAAGTCTCTACTATTGAATCAACATTACCTTATTATAGAGGTATGTCAACCTAAGGGTTAACCCAGACTTTGATCATGTTTATAATGTACTAGATCAAGAAGCTTTATACATTTTGATAACTCCAAAATGAATATATTAATCTTGTCATCAAAGTTTTTAGACGATAAATTGATGACATACAAAAGTTTGAATTGAATTTCTTGTCTCGCGTGGAAATTATTGGTGTTTGAATTTCAAAGTGATTAGCCTATATTGATGAATCTCTATGTATCAAAAACTTATTTGGAATAAAGAGGGGAAAAAACCAAACAATTAATAACATCTTTATCAATTGGTCAAGTTATGTGCTTAGACATGATACAATTTTTTTCGTCGACTGAATGAATAAATGACGAAAATGCCTCTTGTCCAGGCCAAAAAACAGGGTGCCAAACTGTTTCCACCTTGACCGTCGGATCTGGGGAGAAAAAAATGTATGGGATCTAGGGGCTGAGGTGATGCCACCTCAGCCCCCTGTTTTTTACCCTGTTTCTGAGCCTGGCTCAGAAGCAGAACTCAATAAATGAAGCACGCGTGGCAACAAAAATGTCCTCCCAAAATAGTCATTGACAAGACATCACATCCAGAAATTTAGAGTCGTGCAGTGATTGTCGGGGTCACTCAAATCATGAGAACTAAAAATGTGAAAAATATTACTGAAATGGGGCGGCAAATTGTGTATTTAATTAATTATTTCTTTCTACATTCTCCATATAAATACCCCCAACTCTCCCATTAGGAAAATACACAATTTATTCTTACAATCTCAGTAAATTCAGTGTGTTTTAGGGCTTAAAAGGGAAAATGGTGAAGGATGTTGAGGTCGGAGGCCCTGAATTTATTACAAAAGACTATCAAGACCCTCCTCCAGCACCGTTGATTGATCCGGAAGAACTGACTAAATGGTCATTTTATAGAGCTATCATTGCTGAATTCGTAGCTACATTACTGTTCTTATACATTACTGTTTTGACTGTGATTGGGTACAAGAGCCAGAGCGCCACCGATGAATGCGGCGGCGTTGGCATTTTGGGCATTGCTTGGGCCTTTGGTGGCATGATTTTCGTACTTGTTTACTGCACTGCTGGTATTTCCGGTGAGTTGCACATCTTAAATATGATTCAAATCATAAAATTGACAAAGTTTTAACACAGATTCCTCTTTCTTTGTGATGATATTTACGACGTTAATGGTGCAGGAGGGCACATTAACCCGGCAGTGACATTCGGGTTGTTTTTAGCCCGAAAAGTTTCATTGATTCGGGCCATTATGTACATGGTGGCTCAGTGTGTAGGGGCCATTTGTGGGTGTGGATTGGTGAAGGCATTCCAGAGGGCTTACTACGTTAGATACGGTGGTGGCGCCAATGAACTTGGAGATGGATATAGCACAGGCACCGGATTGGCGGCCGAGATTATCGGCACTTTTGTGCTTGTTTACACTGTCTTCTCCGCCACGGACCCTAAAAGAAGTGCCAGAGACTCCCATGTTCCGGTAATATCCGTGCTTAAGTTTTTAGCCAAACAAACTCCATAATTTTAGCAAGTCAAGATTTTCTTCAATCAATTTTGACTGTTGATTAATCCTACTTGAAAATTAATCTAAAGGTATTGGCACCACTGCCTATTGGATTTGCTGTGTTCATGGTTCATTTGGCTACAATTCCGATCACCGGCACTGGTATCAACCCTGCCCGAAGTTTTGGAGCTGCAGTGATCTATGGCAAGGATAAGGCCTGGGACGATCAAGTATTGAACATTATTTAAAAATTTGTTTATTTTATTGTTAAGTGTTGTCGAGTACGGCTGCTGACTGACCCTTTTGATCGATTTTTGACAGTGGATCTTCTGGGCTGGACCTTTCATTGGGGCAGCCATTGCTGCATTGTACCATCAGTACATTCTTAGAGCAGGTGCAGTTAAAGCTCTAGGATCATTCAGGAGTAGTGCTTCTGCCTATTGAGAATCACTTATGGGAGAGTCCAATTGTGGAGATCAACCCATGGAGAAATGATTTGTGGTCTTGGAAATTGGCACTTGTTTTTAAATGTGCCTAAATTTGTCTCTCTTTTTTTTTTGTCCGTTTGTCAAGCTTTTTTAACTTATAAGCATTAAAATAATAATTGTACTATCAAGTCTGCAGCTTCAAATGGTATTATATTTATGCAATGTAATGTTCAAGGCACCATACAATGGATATATTAGTTTTGTTACTTGGTTTAAATTGATAATTTTTCTTGATCTATTTACTGAGCATGTTTGGAATTTGTAGGGAATGCTTTTCCTACCTCATAATGTGGATTTTACAACTTCTCTCGGCTTTCACTTTAGTTCAACTAATTTGGTCTTCGGTCAAAAAATTTGTGGGTTTACAAAATTATACTTGTGTAAATCTTATTATGTGATAGTCTTGCTCTTGATTTGAGTTTGACCACGTTGGCCAACTCTTTTGTCAACCGACATTGAAACACCATTGTCTACTTTTAGGAGGTATTTGGGAGTGATTTTTCACCTTAAAAAATTAATTTTTTAACCGTTATTTCACTATTCTAGCTGTAAAATTTGATTTTTTTATCTCACATGTGACCTCTACTTTTCTCCTAACGATCAAAAAATAAATTTTCAAAATTTCTCCCAAACAAGCCCTGAATAACTTGCACTCTAAGACAACTCATTAGAATGTAAGACTGCTACTCCATGAGGTGGTGCAACAACTGTTTATAAATTTGTTGGACTCCGACCTCACACCTTATTAAATAAGGATAAATCTTGTTGTACATTACATTGTACATAAGGGTGTCCATAATGGAATTCGGCACCTCGGCATTGGTCGAGGTGCTTGTGGGCCCTTGTATGGCAGGCGTCTCAGCCAATGCCGAGGCTCCCGGTGTCCATTATAGATATCGTTATGTACAATGTGATGTACATGTAGCATCTTTCATTAAATAAATAGATAAAAATACAAATCTTGTACTAATACAAGGTCAGACGCTAGATGGTGAGGCCAACTGGAATAGTGACCGCTGTAACTTATTGTGCATCATGATTCATAATTAGTTACACATTGTTTGCACCTAATCATCAATCACTCCCAAATTAACATGTGATGGCTATATGTCAGCACATAGTTTTCAACCAATTACAAGCAAGTCGTGATTAACCAATATCAAATTGTCATTACTAGATGTCATAGCTGTGGCCTAGACGTCATCTGCTTGGCCGATCTTAGCAACCAATTAGGAAACCAAGATTTTGGATGGTGACCCATTTTTAGGTTGATACTGTAGCTGAGATGATGCTGGACGGGCAAGTGTCATGAACTTTCAACCTATAAATGGGGACAAATGATCCCCTCCTAAGACAAACCTATGGCATTCAAAAAAGCAACATTCTCTGAGAGTTTTCTTTAATGCAATTACTTTATATTTTGATTCAATTTCGAGCGATCACGATATTAAACTTCCTTTAAGTTGATATAAATCTGCTACGTCTATTTTTGGCCATCAGCAACTTCAATGATCAAAGCAAGATATAGAATTTGGTTGAGGAAGACATATTTACAAAGTTCTGGAAGGATTCATGAGGGTTCTCAATTCCATGGGTTTCCACTTGTCTGCAGTTAGTTAAGTGGTTGATCCATCAATATCACTTCTCTAGAGTGGGTCGATCCATATATTTCAATACTCAAAACAACTCATTACACTTCTGATAATTTGTAAATAGAACAATTTCATTCTACGTAATTATTGGAACGAAATTGGAACTTGAACTCGAACCGTCGATTTTAGTTCGAGTTTGGTTCTACCCATAATATTTTTGTTAAAAAATCGTAAGTTTATAATACATATAATTTTCTCATTATCTAGTGGAAATAGAAGAAATAAAACATTCCACAAAATACATATTGAACACTTTCTTAATTTGTTGCAAATATGCCACCAATTAACATCTAAGATATTGCATAATAGCATCTAATTCCATTTGTGACTCTGCATGTGGCACCTCAAGAAGAATTTGTGGGGCAAATAACGTGTAAAGTGCGATCAAGATCAAAATGAAAGTAATATGTCAATTATTCATATGAATGATTTTATATCATTTATTAGGATACTTAGTACTTAGTTCTTACAAATTTACTATTGGTTGAGCAGTGCAAACTTGATATTTATTGGCCAGGTCATTGGGGTCAAGTTGAATAAATTGTATAAAATAAAAACTCATAAAAATGGATAAATTAAGCTTTAGAGTCGAATATCCACAGTTCCAACTTAAAAATCAAGAATCGACCTTGACCTGATTGATTCTCTATTTCAATTTCTAATTTATTCTTTTGGTATCGATACCTTTGATTTCAATTTGATTTCGGTTGGGAATGTTCGATTTCAGTTAAAATGCACTCCCCTACATACAATGCTTGTTATTAGATATTGTCGTAGAATATTTTCTCCCTCTTAACTTGATGGCGGTTGTCAAATTTTGATTGTCACTCGTATACCTTGGATGGGTGATCATCGCGCGCCTACCATGGTGGCAATGACGTTACATTAAGATGTGCATCGCACCGGAGGAGGCACAAGATGGGCTGAAGCATTTGACTTGCTTCGACTAATGTGTAGTCCTTTTTATTTGCTGATTATGTGCTTGACCCACTCTCACCTAAACATGAACCAAAATCAGAACCAGACTTGAACATGGGCACGGGCAGGTTTAGGATCGAACCTAATAGGATATATGTCTCTCCCGTCCAAACACTATTGGCATCCACATGGGCCGGCACGTGTGAGTTTAGGATCGAATCTAATAGAATATACATCTCCCCTTTCCAAACACTATGAGTACCCACATGGGAGGGCACGTGTGGGTTTATGATCGAATCCAATAGAATATAGGTTTCCCTCTTTCGAATACTATTGGTACCCACATCGACGGGCACATGTGTGTTTATGACCGAATCCAATAGAATATAGGTCTTCCCTTCCAAAGATTATTGGTACCCATCTCCCTTCCAAACACTATTGGTATCCACATGGGCAGGCACGTGTAGATTTAGGATTGAACCTAATAGGATATAGGTCTCCCCTTTCAAACACTTTTGGTACCTACATGGGTGGGCACGTATGGATTTATGATTAAACCCAATAGGATAAAGGTCACCCATTCCAAAAACATTGGTACTCATTGCGGGCAAAATCCAATGGCCAAACTTCTACTATATAAATCATATCAAAGTTTTCTAACTGTCCTATGTGGAACAAATGTTTAGAAATTTCCAATAAATGAAATTCTTCATTAGTTTATAGTTTCAAGTGGGTTAATTTGACATCAAATATTTCATTTGATTCTAAATGGTTTTCAATAAATAAATATATCACATTAATCTTTTTGCGGAGTAGACCATGAATATGTTTGGTCCCGTTAAAATCAAAGTACGAATTCCACTAAAATTGGAGCTCAAAATTGACCCAATTCACTAATTAAAACCATTTCCAACAAATATGATACGGTCAAGATTTAATTATCTCTAGACATACGGATAAAAAATAGAGTAATTGTGAAAAAATCACATATGATTGACTTAATTTTTAATTTTTACTTCTTTCTAGCCTAGTATAAAAACGGAATCGAATTAAAAATTAGTTTTCATCTAAAAGCCACTTGAATCATACTCTAGGCACCTGTATGGTTAAAGATGAAAAATCAAATTTTAATATATTTTGTTAAAAATTGATGGAATTTGTGGTTAAAAAAATTGAATTTTGTGTAGTTAAAATTAATATAATTTTGACATAAAATTTTAACTCAATTTTTTAACTTAACCAAACAGGACTGGAATTTGGCCACAATTCCAATATTATGCTGCTCACCCAAGTAGATCACATTTTCTTTTTTGGAAAAAAAAAATTAATTGAAAGGGTCATTGGCTCCATTGATGAGCTTTCATGATATGGCCTTTTACGGGTGGCAATGGATCGAATTGAGTCGACTCTGAGCTCAACTCATGTCCAAATTTTAAGATCATCCTTTCCTTTAGATTCGGAAGCCTCGTGATTCAATTCATTTTTTATTTTTTGTATTAAAAAAGGCTTAAATCCTGACCATGCAACAAGATCAAGTCCAAACTTTTACAAGCTTATGCATAAAAAAGTGTTACATTTGATTGTTTGCAAGACCAAACTTCACACCTTAGACGAGTTTTTTAGAACAATGCAATTTTTACGGCATCAACAATGTGTTAGAATTAAATGAAAAATATTGAATAGAAGTCTCTTCATATGTTGTAACTTTTTTTTTTTTTTAAAGCAAATACCACTAGTGTGGTTTATTTTATATAATGAAAAGCGGGAAAACAAATAGAGGAGGGGGGCATGGACCTGACCTCCAGCAAATGTAAATTGTAACAAATATTTGAAGATAAAATGCAATCAAAGTAAACAAGACACGAACAAAAACTAATGAAAGGGACTCAAGGGTATTCCCGAGGGTAAATTGTAACTTAAGTAACTCAAGTCCCTTCATGTTTTTAACTCCTTTATCAATGAATGGTTTAACTCATTGATTAATGAGCTAATTTTTCCTCCATTGGTATAAATAGGAGTCTCTTTAGATTGGAAAATAACAAGTGAAATGCAAGCTTTTTCCTCTAAGTAACAATCTTTTTTTTTTCTCACTTTCAAGTTCTTCCTTGTGCTCATAATTTCTTTGTGAGATAGAGTATATCACAACTAGTTCGCAGGCGGTTAACGTAGTGCAGCGTGAATCGACAACCGATTGTATCCTGGGAATCGAACACCGATTAAAACCTCTTGCACTTCGGTGAGGCGGCGAATTCGATTTAGGGAAACTATTAATACACAGGCCTTCGGTTTGATTTGATTCTCTAATATTTACCTACAAGCTTAAATCGAATTGGTTTTAGTAAATCAAATTTTGTTCATTAGTTTTTGTCAATTTTTCCAGTTCATGGTTTTTGCATGATTTCTAATTCATTTTAAATTATTGTTAAGTTGTTAATAATTTGACAAAATAATCTGTTCTTCAACTCTGCAATTTTATTTTCTGAACAGATAACTTGATCTTGAATTTATATACAACTTTACAAACTTATAATTATTCTAAATTATTTGTTGCTTGTTCCGGCTCAATGGCATCACATGGAAATAACGATGTGAACAACGGAAGCAACACTGTTGGTACCGGTGTACCAAATCCTGCAATGACCGTTGTTAACCCTATGGAAACCACGACTGATATTTCTCCCATTGATAGGATAATTGGATGCAGGATTCCTCATGTTGGAGTGAACCCAACTTTACCTTTGGCTGTGACCTCGACAATCCAATTTGGCACAATACCTTTGCCAGTGCCTAGGGCTGCGGCTTCGGCACCTTTGCTATCGTTTTCGGCTTCATTTCCGGTGAATCATGCAATTCGACCAGATAAGTTTACTGGTACTGATTTTAAAACATGGCAGAATAAGATGGTTTTCTATCTCACTACGTTGGGCCTTGCACGTTTCCTCACTAAGGATGCCCCTATCATGGCTGAAAACGACACTGATGTGCATAGGCGTGCAGCTTGGGATGCTTGGAAAGGTGCTGATTTTTTGTGCTGCAACTATGTCTTAGATAGCCTACAGAATTCTCTGTATCATGTATATGTGGTAAAAAAGTCTGCTAAGGAGCTTTGGGAGTCCTTAGAAAAGAAATACAAGATCGAGGATGCCAGTTCTAAGAAATTCTTAGCCAGTCGGTGTATGGACTTCGAAATGGTTGATTCACGTTTAGTGGTGAGCCAAGTGTAGGAGTATCAGGTGCTTTTGCAAGAAATACATGCTGAGTCTAACCATGTCAGAATCTCTACAGGTGGCTACTGCTATTCACAAGCTACCTTCTCAGTGGAAGGCTTTCAAAAGCTATTTGCAGCATAAGAGGAAAGAGATGTCCTTCAAGAATTTAATTATCAGGCTGCACATTAAGAAGGATAACCAACGGGCTGAACGTAAGTCAGAGAATTTTTACTCTGAGAGGGCTAATGTATTAGAGTACGACCAAAGTTCTGGTACTAAGAAAGTTCACTTCTTTAAAGCCAAACAGGGTAACAAAAATCAAAAAGATAAAAAAAACAGGCTACCAGTTGAAGCCTGCAGGTGGGGTAAGAAAGAAACCTAAGTTCCAGTTCAATGGAAAGTGCTTCAATTATGACAAAGTTGGGCATCGATCAGCAGACTGCCGTCAGCCTCGGAGGGATAATAAGCAGCTTCCTCAGGCTAATATGGTTGGAAATAAGAGAGATCATCTCTCAGATGAAATGTCTGAGCTAAACCTCACGACGGTGATTAGTGAGGTTAACCTGGTGGGATCTAACCCAAAGGAATGGTGGCTGAACACTGGGGCCACTTGCCATGTCTACTCCAACAGGAGCATGTTCACTACTTTTGCACTAGTTACAAATGGTGAAAAGTTATTCATGGAAAACTCTGTAACTTCTGAAGTGCTTGGTAAAGGCAAGGTGATCCTGAAGATGACATCTAGCAATGACGTTTGGCTCTGATTTTCTCACATATTTGATGGAGAATGATCCTCAAAGCTATAAAGAAGCTATATCTTCTCCAGATGGTCATTTGTGAAAAGAAGCCATCAAAAGTGAAATCGATTCCATTCTACAGAATCATACCTGGGAGTTAGTAGATCTTCCATCGGGCTGTAAGCCTTTGGGCTACAAGTGGATCTTCAAGAAGAAGATGAAAGCGGACGGCTCCATTGATAAATATAAAGCTCGGCTAGTAATCAAAGGTTATAAGCAAAAGGAATGCTTAGATTACTTTGATACTTATTCTCCTGTGTCGAGAATAACTTCTATCCGGATAATAATTGCTATTGTGGACTTGAGAAATCTGGAAATATATCAGATGGATGTAAAAACAGCTTTCCTAAATAGAGATTTGAATGAAGAAATTTACATGGAGCAACCAGAGGGGTCTACAACTCTAGGTCAAGAAAGAAAAGTTTGTAGACTGGTTAAATCGATGTATGGTTTGAAGCAAGCACCGAAGCAATGACATGAGAAGTTTGATAATGCTATGCTTTCTAGTGGTTTTAGAATCAACGAGTGCGACAAGTGTGTATATGTCAAGGACACTAATGATGGATATGTCATACTATGTCTATACGTCGACAACATACTCATTGTCGGTAGCTCTGACAAGATTATCAAAGCTACTAAGAATATGTTAAACTCGAAGTTTGACATGAAAGATATGAGTCTCGCGGATGTCATTTTGAGAGTAAAAATTACTCGAACACCAAATGAACTTGTGTTATCTCAATCTCATTACATTGATAAGATACTAGACAAGTTCAACAAGTCAGATACCACTGTGGCCAGGACTCCAGTGGATTTGAGTCTCCACTTATCCAAGAACACTAGTGATAGTGTATCACAGTTAGAATATTCTCGGATAATTGGGAGTTTAATGTATTTAATGACTTGTACGAGATCGGATATAGCATACTCAGTTAGCAGATTGAGTCGCTACACGAGTAGCCCAGGTGATGTCCACTGAAAATCCATTTTTAGGGTGCTACATTATTTAAGGCACACTCGTGATTTTGGACTGCACTATTCTAGATACCCTGCAGTAATCAAGGAGTATGTGATGCAAATTGGATATCAGATATGTCAGATACCAAGTCTACTAGTGAATATGTCTTCACTCTTGGTGGTGCAGCTGTCTCTTGGAAATCGTCCAAACAAACTTGCATCGCAAAATCTACAATGGAATCAGAGTTCATCGCTTTGGACAAAGCAACTGAAGAAGCAGAGTGGCTTCGCCAATTTGTTGAGGATATTCCAAGATGGTCAAAGCCTGTGCCTGCAATTTGTGTTTATTGCGATAATCAATCAACAATTGGCATGGCACAGAGCAATATGTATAATGGTAAGTCTCGCCATATTCGAAGACGATACAATACCATTCGACAACTACTCTCACAAGGTATTATCGCTCTGGAGTACGTGAAGTCAAAGGATAATATTGCGGATTCGCTAACCAAAGGGCTAACTCGAGAGCTAGTTGTAAAAGCATCGAGAGGAATGGGCTTGGAACCTATGACGTTGAAAGGTATCATGGTGGAAACCCAACCTAACTGAATGGAGATCCCAGGATCTATGTTCAAAGGGACAACTAAAACATGTATATCTGTGTAAATCACTGAGAATGTTCTCCTTCTGCTCATTCCTATGGTGCTCACAGTGATTGGAAGATGCAGGTTAAGCTATGCTTTTAATGACCATTAAGCGTTGTTGTGAAAAACTGAATTAAGAGGTTACCTATGTGAGTGTGAAGCGGGACCGCTTCTATAAAGATTGGCAAGGCTACATCCTTGAAAAAACACTTGCAGAACTAAGTGACGTGTTCATGGTCAAAACGAAGCATCAAATTCACTGGTTTGCTAGTAATTCCCGATAGGTTTCACAAGGGAAGATTCAAAGCTAAATGCTACATATTCTATGCAGGATTGATTCGTTTTACTTTCTCTTTCCTCTTCAGTCTTAGTTTCCATTTTTCATTCATGTGGGAGATTGTTAGAATTGAATGAAAAATATTGAATAGAAGTAATGAAAAATATTGAATAGAAGTCTCTTCATATGTTGTAACTCAAGTAACTCAAGTCTCTTCATGTTTTTAACTCCTTTATCAATGAATGGTTTAACTCTTTGATTAATGAGCTAGCTTTTCCTTCATTGGTATAAATAGGAGTCCTCTAGGTTGAAAAATAACAAGTGAAATGCAAGCTTCTTCCTCTAAGCAACAATCTTTTTTTTTCCTCACTTTCAAGTTCTTTCTTATGCTCATAATTTTTTTGTGAAATAGAGTATATCACAGCTAGTTCGCAGGCGGTTAACGTAGGGCAGCGTGAACCGACAACCGATTGTATCCTGGGAATCGAACACCGATTAAAACCTCTTGCACTCCGATGAGGCGGCGAATTCGATTTAAGGAAACTGTGAATACACAGGTTTTCGATTTGATTTGATTCTCTAATATTTACCTACACAATGAAGATGATCACTCAATCTTAGATAATGAAAGATGTGTACTGTATGTGCCTACTTAATCGAGGAAATTAAATGGAGGGATCATTGCACATAGAAAGATCGATATGAGAGTTCAAATGCGAAAAATGAAATAATATTAGCAATTTGCACAATTGAAGCAAACGATATAACTTTTTTGTGTCGATTACCACAACAAAATTAAAAATCGACGACAAAAAGAATCTTAAATAAGTAATAAATGCACGATAGTCTCTAGACATGGTGTGACATATCTGAATAATTGTTTGATTAAAGTATAAGATGAGGACAAATTTCTGCAATATTTCCCATCCCTAAGATCTGTTGCTCCCATATCTAATGCCACTATTTTACTATTTAAGGACCTGATTTTCTGGCTGGTCATAAATAAAACGGACAAGACAGAATGCTCGATGTCAAGTATTGGCTTATTTCTATTGTAAACCTTTCACATGGCACAAGTCATAGCCATATCATAAAAGGTTGAACGCCAACCTTAAGAGCCCCCATTGATTCTGTCCTGAACCATCGTGAAGGAGGTAAATCGCAGGATGTGCCTCCCAGGAGTCAGGGTGGAGAGCACATGGATAGGCCAAGGCTATTAACCCATATGGTAACTCCCGCTTGCAACAAAGATAATTCCACCTTGCGGGGAATCGAACTCTGCACACTGCCGCGCTGAGCCCTATCCGCCCTCGCCTTTGCCACTGGGAGATATGCCCCGGGGGCAGTCATAGTCATATCATAGCTTCTTGATTAAGCATGCTTAATTTATAGATTTGTTTCACATTCATCGACTAGCTTCAATTCGTGTTTTAATTTGATTACCCAATTTATGTATTTTATATGTTTTTGAGATCGATTGCTGACTTATATTTTTATTTTTATTTTATTATTTCATATGTATCATTATCAAAATAGTTAGATCCGTGACTTGGTGGTGAAGGTGAGATGGTGTGGTTTGGCCTTTTCTTTATTGTTTTTTTATTCATTTCTTTTTCTTATTTTCTTGTCTTTTCCTTCGCATCGATTCTCTCTCCATATTTTTAATATTAAAATAAAGTTACAATAGATTTTGAATAGATATTTTTTTTAATAAATTCGTCAGATAAATAAGGATTACGCTGTTAATAGGAAAGAAGTCAGAGAATATATTGCAACAGTTTGAATACATTATGACTCCATAAGTAATACTATTTGTAATCGTTTACTGTCGTAATTGTCTTATATAGCATACATGTGATGATTAGTGACATATAAATCACTAACCGTCACATGTATGTCATGTAAGGCGACTGCAATAGTGAACGAATGCAAACAACATTATTCATAAATTAGAGACTTAACGATAAAAAAATTCTCTCTCTCTCTCTCTCTACATATATATTTATCCTATGTACTAAAATTCAAAGAGGAGCATACACCAACACAAATCCTATATGCACCCTCAAGTGTAAAGGCAATAATAATATGTTGTTTTTGTTTTTCGTTGAAGAGCTTTCTAAAAAAATTATCTAAGGTCGACTTTTTTTAAGATTATTTAAATATGTTCAAAAATCATTTTTCAATCTCAGAAGTAGCTTTGACTATACAAAATTTCTATCAAACGGGTCCTAAGTGCACAATATTAGATGAAAATATATACACCATTTAGCTTACCAAAATAATTCATTCTTTGAAGTAAAAATATTAGTACCAAACAGATGATAACTACTAAACATGAGACATGTTAATCTAAGATCCATTAACTCTTTGTTTCTTAATAAAATCACTAATTTCTCAAGTTGAATCAAAGAAAAGTTTAAATTATGCAAATTGAGATTAAAAGCCTAAATAATTTTGACACATTGCAATAAATGTCTCGTGCATGCACAGGGATATAATATATACACACGTGATGTCCCAACACAAAATCAATTATGAATTTTGACTATAATATCGATCAAGAACAGATCACATGGAGGACAAGCGGGCCCGCTTGGATTGTGATATTCAATGCTTCAATTATCAATTTGGGAAAAGAAATTTGGTGAAGATGACCCATTATATAAAAGTTCAATCTCAACCTTGAGAGCCTTCATCGCTTCGTTCTTAGAGCTTTGTGAGGGAGATAAATCGCGGGATGTGCCTCAACAGATTAGGAAATAAGAGTTGCATATACACTGCGCCTACAAGGAATCCAATTTCATGCTTTAGGAATCGAACCCTCACACTATGGCTGTCAGCAAGGCATGAGATAAGCTCACTCCTATCCTTTGCACCACTGAACTATGCCCCGGGAACAAGATGACCCATTATATGAACATATATTCAGATGGGATAATGCTATTCAATATTACGTAAACTCAAAAATAATTAATAATAAAT